>NC_084627.1:28141023-28363523 GCF_033978795.1 Nerophis ophidion
GGTTAGGTCTTTTAAGAAGAGGATGAATAACCGCTTTTTTGAATGCTAGGGGAACAGTGCCCGAGGAAAGTGATAAGTTTATAATATTTAGCACTGATGGACCTAATAATACAAAGAGCTCCTTGATCAGTTTCCCAGGAAGAGGGTCAAGTAAACATGTTGTTTGTTTTATTCCATTTACACGTTGTAACAATTACTCTAATGTTATTTCCTCAAAACGAGAGAAACTATTTTGGAGGGCAGTATCCGCTGTATATACCATCGTGTCAATGTTAATAGAACCCCGTTGTAGCTGGGACGCATTGTCTTTAATCTCCTTTCTAATGACTTCAATTTTCTTACTAAAGAATTGCATAAAGTCATCAGCTGAGTGGGTGGAGCTACTGGAAGGGGTCCCTTGTTGGGTTAGCAATGCTACCGTACTAAACAAAAATTTAGGATCGTTTTTATTACGGTGGATGAGATTTGAGTAATATTTAGCTTTAGCTAAGGTAAGCATGCATTTATAAGTTATTAAACCATCACTCCAGGCTTGATGGTGCACCTCAAGTTTAGTCGTGCGCCATTTGCGTTCCAGCTTTCTACATAATAATTTCTGAGCTCTAGTTTCTTCTGTAAACCACGGGGTGCGCTTTTTTGGAGCCTTTTTTAACTTTAGCGGTGCTATGTTATCAATGGTTTCGCGCAGGGCGTCGTTAAAGTTGTTAGTGAGGTTATCAATAGAGCCCACATACTTTGGGAATGGTGCCATTACCGAGGGCAGTAGGTCAGCAAGAGTTGTCGTTGTGGCCGTATTAATGTTGCGGCTGCTATAGCAGTTATTATTATTATTAGTTTGACGAGCATGTGTCTGAACCTCGAATTTTATAAGGTAATGATCGGACAATACTTTAGTATACAGGAGTATCATAACTTTGGAAATGGTGATACCCCTGACAAACACTAGGTCTATCGTATTACCGTTGCGATGCGTGGGTTCATTTATTATTTGTGTGAGACCACAGCTATCAATTATAGTCTGGAGCGCTACGCACGGTGGGTCCGATGGGGTATTCATATGGATATTAAAGTCCCCCATTATGATTATATTATCGGCGTGTGTCACTAGATCAGCAACGAACTCTGAGAATTCATTGACAAAGTCCGAACAGGGCCCTGGGGGGCGGTAGATAACAGCCAGGTGTAGAGGCAGCGGTGTGACACACTTCATAGTAAGCACCTCAAACGATTTATATTTATTATTTATGTTAGGACTAAGGTTAAAGTTTTCGTTGTATATTAGTGCGACCCCCCCACCCCTTTTAAGCGGACGGGCAATATGCGCATGTGTAAAGTTAGGAGGACATGCCTCATTTAGCGCAAAAAAGTCGCTTGGTTTAAGCCAGGTTTCGCTGAGACCGATGACGTTAAGATTGTTGTCTCTGATGATATCATTAACTAACAACGTTTTGGGAGACAATGATCTTATGTTTAAAAAACCTATATTATAGGTAGTGGGCTGTTTAAGGAAATGTTTGATCAAATTATCCGTAGTAGCAATATTGATAATGTTGTGTTTATTATGCCCAGTGCATTTAGTATAATTACGACCATATCTAGGAATTGATACGACGGGAATTTTCCGATTGTTTGTTTGTTGCTTTGATAAACTGAACGCATCATAGTTTGCCACCTTAGTAGAACACATGTCCAACTCTGAAACAGTCAAAGCAGAAAAAACTTGTTCTAATTTAACTGACCCTTTACCCAGACCAGTAGTCTCGCATCGTCCATTTAAATCCGGCTTCAGGATGGAGGGAAGTGGTGTTCTGTGGGGATTAGCCTTCTGCTTTGTTTTTAGCCCCGCTCGACATCCGCCTTTCCGATCACACCGCTGGCGTCTGCTCTGTAGACGGCCCCCGCTGCTACTATACTCCCCTGCTTCACAGGCCGCTGGATGTAGCCGCCGCAGCACTCCCGTGCTAGTCAGCACGTCCAGCAAGCACGCGTCTATCAGTCCAAAACGGCCCGATATGTCCACATCCAGAAGTGTCTGGCGGTCATACGTGATCACAGAGTGACCACGATGCGAGCCAGCCATGAAGTCTGCAGAACTGTCCGGCATTTCCGCCAAATGTTCCATCCTTAGCAAGAGCTCCGCAATGTCGCAGCCCGTCCGGGCGCCGCCATCTTGGAATCCGCCATCTTGGATATTAGTGCCCAAGGCATGGGTAACTTACACATCTGTGAAGGCACCATTAATTCTGAATGGTCCATACAGGTTTTGCAGCAACATATGTTGTCATCCAAGCAACGTTATCATGGCTGCCCTGCTTATTTCAGCAAAACAATGCCAAGCCATGTGTTACAACAGCGTGGCTTCATATCAAAAGAGTGCTGGTACTTTCCTGGCCCGCCTGCAGTCCAGACATGTCTCCCATCAAAAATGTGTCGCGCATTATGAAGCGTAAAATACGACAACAAGACCCCGGACTGTTGAACAACTTAAGCTCTACATAAAACAAGAATGGGAAAGAATTCCACTTTTGAAGCTTCAACAATTCGTTTCCTCAGTCCCCAAACGTTTGAGTGTTGTTAAAAGAAAATGTGATGTAACACAGTGGTGAACATGCCCTTTCCCAACTACTTTGGCACGTGTTGCAGCCATGAAATTGTAAGAGTCTATGAGTTTGAACATCAAATATGTTGTCTTTGTAGTGCATTCAATTGAATATGAGTTGAAAAGGATTTGCAAATCATTGTATTCCGTTTATATTTACATCTAACACAATTTCCCAACTCATATGGAAACAGGGTTTGTACTTGTATAGCGCTTTTCTACCTTCAAGGTACTCAAAGCGCTTTGACACTACTTCCACATTTACCCATTCACACTGATGGAGGGAGCTGCCATGCAAGGCGCTAACCAGCACCCATCAGGAGCAAGGATGAAGTGTCTTGCTCAGGACAACGGACGTGACGAGGTTGGTACTAGGTGGGGATTGAACCAGGAACCCTCGGGTTGTGCACGGCCACTGCGCCACGCCGTCCCATATATATATATATATATATATATATATATATATAATTGAGTTTATACCAAAAAGTTCTATTTTGGTTTCATCTGACCACATGACATTCTAGCAATCCTCTGCTGCATCATCCATGTATCCATTTTGGTACAAAGTCAACTCGTGGTGTTTGGAGAAAGACAAATACTGAGTTGCATCCCAAGAACACCATTCCTACTATGAAGCATGGGGGTGGAAACATCATGATTTGGGGCTCTTTTTCTGCTAAGGGGACAGGACGATTGATCCGTGTTAAGGAAAGAATGAATGGGGCCATGTATCGTGAGATTTTGAGCCAAAACCTCCTTCCATCGGTGAGACCTTTGAATGGTTGACCAAATACTTATTTTCTGCCATAATTTACTAATAAATTCTTTAAAATTCCTACAATGTGAATTCCTGTTTTTTTTTCACATTCTGTCTCTCACAGTTGAAGTGTACCTATGATGAAAATTACAGACCTCTGTCATCATTATAAGTGGGAGAACTTGCACAATCGGTGGCTGACTAAATACTTGTTTGCCCCACTATGTATGTGTATATATATATATATATATATATATATATATATATATATATATATATATATATATATATATATATATATATATATATATATATATATATATATATCCATCCATCCATCCGTTTTCTACCGCTTATTCACTTTCGGGGTCGCGGGGGGCGCTGGCGCCTATCTCAGCTACAATCGGGCGGAAGGCGGGGTACACCCTGGACAAGTCGTGACCTCACCGCAGGGCCAACACAGAGAGACAGACAACTTTCACACACTAGGGCCAATTTTAGTGTTGCCAATCAACTTATCCCCAGGTGCATGTCTTTGGAAGTGGGAGGAAGCCGGAGTACCCGGAGGGAACCCACGCATTCACGGGGAGGACATGCAAACTCCACACAGAAAGATCCCGAGCCTGGATTTGAACCCAGGACTGCAGGACCTTCGTATTGTGAGGCAGACGCACTAACCCCTCTGCCACCGTGAAGCTATATATATATATATATCGTACCTGGTTAAATTATAAAAAAAACGGCGACTTATAGTCTGAAAAATACGGTGTGTATATATATATATATGTATATATCCCGCGACCCCGAAAGGGAATAAGCGGTAGAAAATGGATGGATATATATATATATATATATATATTAGGGGTGTGGGAAAAAATAGATTCGAATTTAAATCGCGATTCTGTCAGCAGACTGGAGTAGATCCTGCTGAAATCCTATGTATTGAATGAATACAGAATCGTTTTGATTTGGGAAAAATATTGTTTTTGAATCGAGAATCGCGTTGAATTATCGAATCGCGACCCCAAGAATCAATATTGAATCGAATGGTGGCACACCAAAAGATTCTTAGCCATAATATATGTATGTATATATATATATATATATATATATATATATATATGTATATATATATATACATATATACATATATGCGACATCTATATATGTATATATATATATATATATACGTATATGCGATATATTTATTTGTAAATATATATATATATATATATATATATATAAATAAATATATATACATATATGCAACATATTTATTTGTATATATATATATATATATAAATAAATATATATACATATATGCAACATATTTATTTGTATATATATATATATATATATATATACATGTATATATATACATACATGTTTATATATATGTTTATATATATACATGTACGTATATATATATGTATGTATGTATGTATATGTATATATATGTATATACACATATATACATATATATACATGTATATATGTATATATGAAGGAACTCTCCTGAAGGAATCAATAAAGTACTATATATCTATCTATCTATCTATCTATATGTATATAAGGCTTCAGGTGGCAGAGGGGTTAGTGCGTCTGCCTCACATTAAGAAGTTCCTGCAGTGCTGGGTTCAAATCCAGGCTCTGGATCTTTCTGTGTGGAGTTTGCATGTACTCCCCGTGACTGCGTGGGTTCCCTACGGGTACTCCGGCTTCCTCCCACTTCCAAAGACATGCACCTGGGGATAGGTTAATTGGCATCTTCAATATCGACTCTTCCATCCATCCATTTTCTACCGCTTATTCCCTTTCGGGGTCGCGGGGGGCGCTGGCGCCTATCTCAGCTTCAATCGGGCGGAAGGCGGGGTACACCCTGGACAAGTCGCCACCTCATCGCAGGGCCAACACAGATAGACAGACAACATTCACACTCACATTCACACACTAGGGCCAATTTAGTGTTGCCAATCAACCTATCCCCAGGTGCATGTCTTTGGAGGTGGGAGGAAGCCGGAGTACCCGGAGGGAACCCACGCATTCACGGGGAGAACATGCAAACTCCACACAGAAAGATGCCGAGCCTGGATTTGAACCCAGGACTGCAGGACCTTCGTATTGTGAGGCAGACGCACTAACCCCTCTGCCACCGTGAAGCCCAATATCGACTCTTTAAAATTCAAAATTCAACCGGAAAAAAAAGAAGTGAAAAACTAGCTAATTTGAATCATTTTGAAAAAATTAAAAAGAGAATTTATGGAACATCATTAGTAATTTTTACTGATTAAGATTAATTTTAGAATTTTGATGACATGTTTTAAAAAGGTTAAAATCCAATCTGCACTTTGTTAGAATATATAACAAATTGGACCACGCTATGTTTCTGACAAAGACAAATCATTATGTCTTCTAGATTTTCCAGAACAAAAATTTTAAAAGAAATTCAAAAAATTTTGAAATAAGATTTAAATTTGATCCTTCAGATTTTCTAGATTTGCAAGAATAATTTTTTTAAATTTTAATCATAAGTTTGAAGAAATATTTCACAAATATTCTTCGTCGAAAAAACAGAAGGTAAAATGAAGATTCAAGTTCAAATGTATTTATTATTCTTTACAATAAAAATATTTTTACTTGAACATTGATTTAAATTGTCAGGAAAGAATAAGAAGGAATTTAAAAGGTAAAAAGGTATGTGTTTAAAAATCCTAAAATCATTTTTAAGGTTGTATTTTATTCTTTGAAATTGTCTTTCTGAAAGTTATAAGAAGCAAAGTAAAAAAATAAATGAATTAATTTAAACAAGTGAAGATCAAGTCTTTAAAATATTTTCTTGGATTTTCAAATTCTATTTGAGTTTTGTCTCTCTTAGAATTAAAAATGTCGAGCAAAGCGAGACCAGATTGCTAGTAAATAAATACAATTTAAAAAATAAAGGCAGCTCACTGGTAAGTGCTGCTATTTGAGCTATCTTTAGAACAGGCCAGCGGGTGACTCATCTGGTCCTTACCGCGTTGGTGAACCCTGCTTTATTGTGTGTCTATTATACACACCTTTTCTCTGTTTTGTATGATGAGTGTATGGAAAGTCATGGGTGCTCAATGGGCTCACTTCTATTAATATGCACAGGGCGTTGCAGGGCGCAGAGCTTCTCTGTTGTGGCAGCTGCAGCCACAAGGGAAATTGTGACTAAAACCTGAAAACAGAAAAAAAAATGGTGCTACCTTTTTTTTTCTAAATCTATTTTAAACTAGTGGCACCCTGTTGTCACGCTCAGTCACTTGTTAGCTATCACCTTCTCCCCCTTCATTGACAAATTGGTGTTTTTATTTATTGAAACATTGCACTTAAGTGCATTTGCTTCCTTGCAGCATGTTATGTTGATTCTGCCTACTCCTTGTTAAATTAACTTCAAATGTGATTATGCTAACTGTTGCTTTTGAAATAAGTCCCTGTTGACAGTAAACCATGCAGCTAAACGTTGCCTAAAGTAAAATGGAAAAACTACACTGTGACAGGTTTCCAGCCCTCATCGTGCGGGTTGCATGGACCATCGATACAAGACGCATCGTAGCAGGTTCAATAAACATGGTTGTGTCCCAGTGGGTTGCGCCAATTTCTATCGAGACCTCCTTTGCTGCTCGTCTCGGCTCGCCTTTCGGTGGCTGATGACTGCGTCTTCCTCGCGGGCTATTCTTTGGTCTGGTCGCTCTGGTCGTCTTTTTCTGTGGATTCTCCTCCGTCTTCTGCCCCGATCACTCCTCCTTCTCCCCTTTTAAACTGCAGGAGAAGATGCAGGGATTGAGAGCAGGTGTGTGGTTTACGCACCTGACTCCGATTGCTGCAGCGTTGCTACAAGCGCGCTCCGCCATACACTCCGCCTCCTGGCCGCCATCTTGAGTAGGACCACTACCCGCTGTTGTCCCGTTGGTTCCACATCTCCACATACACATTTGGAATTGTTGACGTCACAGCACATCATAACAACAATCCACTTGTTACTGTGCAACAATGCTGGATCATTTACTTCAGGGGTGTCAAACTCATTTTAGATGGGGGGGGCCACATGGAGAAAAATCTACTTCCAAGTGGGATGGACTGGTAAAATCACAGCACAAAAACTTAAAAATAAAGACAACTTCGGATTGTTTTCTTGGTTTAAAAATAGAACAAGCACATTCTGAAAATGTACAAATCATAGTGTTGTTGAGGCTTTTTTTACACTTACATACTGCGGTTGATAATGTTCTATCTTTATTTGTGGTTATTTATACTATCTGAATAAATGATGTGATAATGTTCATCAGTCAACTCATTGGTGTTCATTTTCAATCCATCGAAAATAAAAAAAATAATATCAAAATCTAATTACAGGATGCTATTTATGTAGTTTGCTCATTTTCCTTGACTGGTGCACTAACATTATGTGGTTTATGTAGCATCATCTACAAACCCTGTTTCAATTTGAGTTGGAAAGTTGTGTTAGATGTAAATATAAACAAAATACAATGATTTGCAAATCCTTTTAGACCCATTTTAAGTTGAATGCACTACAAAGACAAAATATTTGATGTTCAAACTCATAAACTTTGTTGTTTTTTTTTGCAAATAATAATTTACTTAGAATTTCAAGGCTCCAACACGTGCTTAAGTAGTTGGGAAAGGGCAAAGTTCACCACTGTGTTACATCACCTTTTCTTTTAACAACACTCAATAAACGTTTGGGAACTGAGGAAACTAATTGTTGAAGCTTTGAAAGAGGAATTCTTTCCCATTCTTGTTTTATGTAGAGCTTCAGTCGTTCAACAGTTTGGGGTCTCCGCTGTCGTATTTTACGCTTCATAATGCGCCACACATTTTCCATGGGAGACAGGTCTGGACTGCAGGTGGGCCAGGAAAGTAACCACACTTTTTTTCTACGAAGCCACGCTGTTGTAACACGTGCTGAATATGGCTTGGCATTGTCTTGCTGAAATAAGCAGGGGCGTCCATGAAAAAGACAGCGCTTAGATGGCAGCATATGTTGTTCCAAAACCTGTATGTACCTTTCAGCATTAATGGTGCCTTCACAGATGTATAAGTTACCCATGCCTTGGGCACTAATGCACCTCCATACCATCACAGATGCTAGCTTTTGAACTTTGCGTCGATAACAGTCTGGATGGTTCGCTTCCCCTTTGGTCCAGATGACACGATGTCGAATATTTCCAAAACAATTTAAAATGTGGACTCATCAGACCACAGAACACTTTTTCACTTTGCATCAGTCCATCTTAGATGATCTCGGGCCCAGAGAAGCCGGCGGCGTTTCTGGATGTTGTTGATAAATGGTTTTCGCTTTGCATAGTGGAGCTTTAACTTGCACTTACAGATGTAACGACCAACTGTGTTTAGTGAAAGTGGTTTTATGAAGTGTTCCTGAGCCCATGTGGTGATATCCTTTATAGATGGATGTCAGTTTTTGATACAGTGCCGTCCGAGGGATCGAAGGTCACGGTCATTCAATGTTGGTTTCCGGCCATTCCGCTTACGTGGAGTGATTTCTCCAGATTCTTGGAACTTTTTGATAATATTATGGACCGTAGATGTTGAAATCCCTAAATTTCTTGCAATTGCACTTTGACAAACGTTGTTCTTAAACTGTTTGACTATTTGCTCACGCAGTTGTGGACAAAGGGGTGTACCTCACCCCATCCTTTCTTGTGAAAGACTGAGCATTTTTTGGGAAGCTGTTTTTATACCCAATCGTGGCACCCACCTGTTCCCAATTAGCCTGCACACCTGTGGGATGTTCCAAATAAGTGTTTGATGAGCATTCCTCAACTTTATCAGTACTTATTGCCACCTTTGCCAACTTTTTTGTCACGTGTTGTTGGCGTCAAATTCTAAAGTTAATGATTATTTGCAAAAAAAATGTTTATCAGTTTGAACATCAAATATGTTGTCTTTGTAGCATATTCAACTGAATATGGTTTGAAAATTATTTGCAAATCATTGTATTCCGTTTGTATTTACATCTAAGATAATTTCCCAACAGGTTTTGTACAAAGATACAAATAATTGATATTGTGACATCTAGTGGAGACATTTAGAACAGTAGTTTCTTTCATTAAAAATGTTTGGTTCATTTTTATACTAAGCAAACTCAACTCGCGGGCTGGATAAAACCTGTAGTGCAAAAAAAACCGTAGTGTCTAACCTAAATAACAGATTTTTAGGATGTTTTTTTCCCGACAAACTCGGGGCTGGACTGCACAAGACCGGACCTGCTGTGGGACTATGCTGCAATACTTCCACCAGCATTTCCCACAGATTGGCAAGCTGTTTGTGGTGGTGGGGGCGCACCAATATAAAGTCGTTGTATGATCTTTATAATTGGCTATGATGCATGTATTCTCTTTAAAAGGCTAAAAAAAAAGTATCGTTAAGTGATTTATATTTATATAGCGCTTTTCTCGAGTGACTCAAAGCACTTTTACGTAGTGAAACCCAATATCTAAATTACATTTAAAGCAGTGTGGGTGGCACTGGGAGCAGGTGGGTAAAGTGTCTTGCCCAAGGACACAACGGAAATGACTAGGATGGCGGAAGCGGGGATTGAACCTGCAACCCTCATGTTGCTGGCAAAGCCACTCTACCAACCGTGCTATACCGCAGTGTATACATCTACAGTACAGGCCAAAATTTGGACACACCTTCTCATTCAATGTTTTCTTTATTTTCATGACTATTTACATTGTAGATTGTCACTGAAGGCGTCAAAACTATGAATAAACACATGATGTACTTAACAAAAAGGTGAAATAACAAAACATGTTTCATAATCTAGTTTCTTCAAAATAGCCACAATTTGCTCTGATTACTGCATTGCACACTCTTGGCATTCTCTCGATGAGCTTCAAGAGGTAGTCACCTGAAATGGTTTTCACTTGACAGGTGTCATAGTTTTGATGCCTTCAGTGACAATCTACAATGTAAATAGTCGTGAAAATAAAGAAAACGCATTGAAATGAGAAGGTGTGTACAAACTTTTGGCCTGTACTGTGTTTAAAGACAAATTGGTGTTATTATTTTTTTGGTATCACCAAATGTTTTTCTTTCTACTTTATATTTGGTTCTATTTTTCAATTGTTGCTCCTTATTCTATTGCTTGGATGTTGTACCCCCTGGTTTATTTACATGTATTATTCTGTACTCCCTGAATGTTGGAATTGAGTTTGGTAGTTACAGTAAATAAACTGACATCGGGGGCGGTACCTCTGGATTGGCAGACCGAGGTGATGGTCCCTCTCTTAAAGAAGGGGGGACCGGAGGGTGTGTTCCAACTATCGTGGGCTCACACTCCTGAGCCTTCCCGGTAAGGTCTATTCAGGTGTACTGGAGAGGAGGTTACGCCGGATTGTCGAACCTCGGATTCAGGAGGAACAGTGTGGTTTTCGTCCTGGTCTTGGAACTGTGGACCAGCTCTATACTCTCGGCAGGGTCCTTGAGGGTGCATGGGAGTTTGCCCAACCAGTCTACATGAGCTTTGTGGACTTGGAGAAGGCATTCAACCGTTTCCTTTGGGAATTCCTGTGGGGAGTGTTTAGAGAGTATGGGGTATTGGACTGTCTGATTGTGGCGGTCTGTTCCCTATAAGATCAGTGTCAGAGCTTGGTCCACATTGCCGGCAGTAAGTCGGAAACATTTCCAGTGAGGGTTGGACTCCTCCTGCCACTTTGTCCTGCCTGCCACCCGAGTTCAGTTGGGATAGATGCCTGCGGAGAATCGACAACATTGTTGTTTGAAGAGAAATGTGAAATGAAGAACTACTGGACCGACGATAAATCACATCGAATAATCACTTTAATGCATGCTGTAACAGTAATCAGAGACATGCCTTTTGCGAAGTTATTCATCTCAACTTGAGTGAACCGAACGCTGATGTGTTTGTGTTGTCAACGTGAGATAAACGCTAACATTTTCGAAAATGATAGTTTTATTTACAGCTGAAATGGATGAAAAGGACTCGTCTGAGCCTCATGAATTTATCATTAACTGAGGACGACTTTCTGACCTTTGGAGACTGTGGACAAAAGCCTGAATTTACAAACCTTGAAACCGTTGTGTAAATGGTAAATAAAAACAAAATACAATGTCGTAAGTGATGACATTACGGACCTTCGATCCCTCAGGCATCAAAAAGCGACATCAGTGTGTAAAGGATATCACCACATGGACTCAGGAACACTTCATAAAACCACTGTCAGTAACTACAGTTAATTTGCTACATCTGTAAGTGCACGTTAAAACTCTACTATGCAAAGCGAAAGTCATTTATCAACAACACCCAGAAACGCTGCCGGCTTTGCTGGGCCCGAGCTCATCTAAGATGGACTGATGCAAAGTGGAACATTTTTCTGTGCTCTGACGAGTCCACATTTAAAATTCTTTTTGGAAACTGTGGACGTCGTGTCCTCCAGACCAAAGAGGAAAATAAACATCCGGATTTGTATAGGCGCAAAGTTCAAAAGCCAGCATCTGTGATGGTATGGGGGTGCATTAGTGCCCAAGGCATGGGTAACTTACACATCTGTGAAGGCACCATTAATGCTGAAAGGTACATATGAGGTTTGGAGCATTGACGCCCTTGCTTATTTTAGCAAAGCAAGACACTGCCATCCACGTGTTACAACAGCGTGGCTTCATAGTAAAAGAATGCGGGTACTAGACTGGCCTGCCTGTAGTCCGACCCGTCTCCTATTTAAAATGTGTGGCGCATTATGAAGCGTAAAATACCACAACAGAGACGCCAGACTGTTGAACAACTTAAGCTGTACATTGAGCAAGAATGGGAAAGAATTCCACCTGTAAATCTTCAAAAATGTGTCTCCTCAGTTCCCAAACCTTTAATGAGTGTTGTTAAATGAAAGGCCATGTAACACAGTGGTAAAAATGCCCCGTGCCAACTTTTTCTCAATGTGTTGCTGTCATTACACGTCAAGTTAATAATTATTTGCAAAGAAACTCAGCTTCTCAGTACGAACATTAAAGGCCTACTGAAATGAGATGTTCTTATTTAAACGGGGATAGCAGGTCCATTCTATGTGTCATACTTGATCATTTCGCGATATTGCCATATTTTTGCTGAAAGGATTTAGTAGAGAACATCGACAATAAAGTTTGCAACTTTTGGTGCTGATAAAAAAGCCCTGCCTTTACCGGAAGTCACAGACAATGATGTCACAAGGGTAAGGGCTCCTCACGTCCTCACATTGTTTTTAATGGGAATGTCCAGCAGCAAGAGCCATTCGGACCGAGAAAACGACAATTTCCCCATTAATTTGAGCGAGGATGAAAGATTTGTGGATGATGATATTGATAGCGAAGGACTAGAAAAAAAATAAAAAATTAAACAAAGTTAAGAAAAAAAAAGGCGATTGCATTGGGACGGATTCAGTTGTTTTTAGACACATTTACTAGGATAATTCTGGGAAATCCCTTATCTTTTTCTATTGTGTTGCTTGTGGTTTAGTGAGTTTTAAATAGTGCCTAATAGTCGGTGGGGTGTGTCCACGGGTGTCTTGAGGCCAGTCTCTGAGGGAAGTCGACGGCAGATACAAGGCCTACTGAAACCCACTACTACCGACCATGCAGTCTGATAGTTTATACATCAAAGATGAAATATTAACATTGCAACACATGCCAATACGGCCTTTTTAGTTTACTAAATTGCAATTTTAAATTTCCCGGGAGTTTCTTCTTGAAAACGTCGCGTAATGATGACGAGTACGCGTGACGTCACGGGCTGTTAAGAAATATGAGCGCTGCACACACACACAGCTAAAAGTCGTCCGCTTTAACCACATAATTACACAGTATTTCGGAGATCTGTGTTGCTGAATCATTTGCAATTTGTTCAATTAATATTTGAGAAGTCAAAGTAGAAAGATGGAGGTGGAAAGCTTTAGCCTTTAGCCACACAAACACACGGTGATTCCTTGTTTAAAATTCACGGAGGTAAAACTTTACTATGGATCACAGCGAACATGGATCCCGCCTGAATGTCAACCAGCAAGTTTCGGTGAGAAAATTGTGATAAAAAGTTGCTTCTTACCGGAGATCAGCTGAGCTTGTGCCGTCCATACAGCTGCCTACGACTTCCCTGAGACACTGGCGTCAAGACACCCGTGGACACACCCCTCCGACAATCAGGTACCATTAAACTCACTAAAACACTAGCAACACAATAGAAAGATAAGGGATTTCCCAGAATTATCCTAGTAAATGAGTCTAAAAACATCTGAATCCGTCCCAATGTAATCGTGTTTTTTTTTTTTACTTTTTTATTTATTTATTTTTTTTCTAGTCCGTCGCTATCAATATCCTCAAACACGAATCTTTTATCCTCGCTCAAATTAATGGGGAAATTGTCGTTTTCTCGGTCCGAATAGCTGTTTTTGTTGGAGGCTCCCATTAAAATCAATGTGAAAATGTGAGCAACCATCAACATGTGACGTCATCGTCTGCGATTTCAGGTAGAGGCAGAGCTTTTCTGTTAGCAAGCAAAAGTTGTGAACTTTATCCTTTAAAGGCCTACTGAAATGAGACTTTCTTATTTAAACGGGGATAGCAGGTCCATTCTATGTGTCATACTTGATCATTTCCCGATATTGCCATATTTTTGCTGAAAGGATTTAGTAGAGAACATCCACGATAAAGTTCGCAACTGGAGAAAAGCCCTGCCTTTACCGGAAGTCGCAGACGATGACATCACATGTTGATGGCTCCTCATATATTCACATTGATTTTAATGGGAGCCTCCAACAAAAACAGCTATTCGGACCGAGAAAACGACAATTTCCCCATTAATTTGAGCGAGGATGAACGATTCGTGTTTGAGGATATTGATAGCGACGGACTAGAAAAAAAACAAACAAAAAAACGCGATTGCAATCGCGTTGCATTGAGACGGATTCCAATGTTTTTAGACACATTTACTAGGATAATTATCTTTCTATTGTGTTGCTAGTGATTTAGTGAGTTTAACTGTACCTGATAGTCGGAGGTGTACGTCCGCAGTGTCTCAGGGAAGTCGACGGCAGCTTTATGGACGGCACAAGCTCAGCTGATATCCGGTAAGTGGCGACTTATTAACCACAATTTTCTCACCGAAACCTGCTGGTTGACAAGTGGTCGGGATCCATGTCCGCTCTGATCCATAGTAAAGTTTCACCTCCGTGAATTCTAAACAAGGAATCACCGTGTGTTTGTGTGGCTAAAGGCTAAAGCTTCCCAACTCCATCTTTCTACTGTGACTTCTCCGATATTAATTGAACAAATTGCAAAAGATTCAGCAACACAGATGTCCAAAATACTGTGTAATTATGCCGTTAAAGCAGACGACTTTTAGCTGTGTGTGTGTGCAGCGCTCATATTCATAACAGCCCGTGACGTCTTGCGTACACGTCATCATCACGCAACGTTTTCAAGAAGAAACTCCCGGGAAATTTAAAATTGCAATTTAGTAAACTAAAAAGGCTGTATTGGCATGTGTTGCAATGTTAATACTTCATCATTGATATATAAACTATCAGGCTGCATGGTGGGTAGTAGTGGGTTTCAGTAGGCCAGAAGTCACAGTAGAAAGATGGAGTTGGGAAGCTTTAGCCTTTGGCCACACAAACACACGGTGATTCCTTGTTTAAAATTCACGGAGGTGAAACTTTACTATGGATCACAGCGGACCTGGATCCCGACAGAATGTCAACCAGCAGGTTTTGGTGAGAAAATTGTGGTAAAAAGTCGCTTCTTACCGGAGATCAGCTGAGCTTGTCCCGTCCATAAAGCTGCCGTCGACTTCCCTGAGACACTGCGTGTCAACACACCCGTGGAGACACACCTCCGACTATCAGGTACTGTTAAACTCACTAAAAAACTAGCAACACAATAGAAAGTTAAGGTATTTACCAGAATTATCCTAGTAAATGTGTCTAAAAACATCGGAATCTGTCCCATTGCAATTCCGTTTTTTTTTTTTTCTAGTTCGTCGCTATCAATTTTCTCAAACACAAATCTTTCATCCTCGCTCAAATTAATGGGGAAACTGTCGTTTTCCCGGTCCGAATAGCTGTTTTCGTTGGATGCTCCCATTAAAAACAATGTGAATATGTGAAGAGCCATCAACATGTGACGTCATCGTCTGCAACTTCCGGTAAAGGCAGGGCTTTTCTGTTTGCAACCAAAAGTTGCAAACTTTATCGTGGATGTTCTCTACTAAATCCTTTCAGCAAAAATATGGCAATATCGCGAAATGATCAAGTATGACACATAGAATGGACCTGCTATCCCCATTTAAATAAGAAAATCTCATTTCAGTAGGCCTTTAACAGGATTGTCTGAAATGAATGGATTGATGGACCGTGGTTATGTAAACCAACGTGTTTGAACTGATAAAGGTAGAGTATTTAAAAACTGGCATTTATCAAAATACAGAAGTGAATTACCTCACTGCTGTGTCATGGTAACATGATTGACAGCTGTGAGTGAGGGGCGGGTCCAGCTTGGTCCCCGCCCACCCTTGGATTCTTTCTCTCTTTCTCTCTCTCTTTCTCCTACCACCTCCCCCTCGGGGTGTCAGTGACGTGCTCTTCAAGAGCGGGACCTGCCCTCCCGTCGCCATTTTTTTCAGCCTCGTAGTCTCACCGCTATTCTCGAGTAAGGGCGGCAGAGGAGGACAAACACAAGAAAGTATTTTGGAGGGAAATACTTCAAAGGAAGCGAGGAGCGGTGAGGTAGGTGCGCGGCGTAACGTGACATGCACGCGCACGAGACCCGCCGCAGTTGCGCAACAATCTTCTCTGGTGTGAAGACGACGTGTGGAGGAGGGCCGCCATTTTTCTCCTTCGCCGCCTCGGAAGTCCGCTCCGACTCCAGAAGCGGGATTCGAGGAGGCCTTTCCGCCACGCGCGCCTCACGGTAAAGAGCCGGAGAAGGTACTGCTAAATCCTTTTCAAACGGCGACCTTGGGCGGACATGAGGGATTTTCAGAGCAAGTGAGGACATCCACTCCTCTTCGTCGTCTTCTCAGAAACAGACGCAGGAGATAACTTAAAAGATCTTCTCGGAAGGAGGAAGCAAAAGGGGAAGCTTCACTGAGCATTTGGTGGGCGTCCATGTTTATTTGTATTGTCTTCCCGGACCCTGCTGACCACGCTATGGTCCAAAGTTGCTGCAGTTTGTGAGTACGTCAAGTAGTTCAGTTGAGGGGCTCCACAACCTGCAAGGTGGGGGCCCTGCAACCTCGACCTCGCCCCTAAGTCTCCGATCCAGGTTGTCCCTTTCCTCACCTGTAGGCGGACCGTTAACTTATTTCTGATCAGACATGTCCACTGCTCGCTTCGACTCCTCTGATCGCGCGGCCTGGTATTTTGGATCCGCGTCACGCCAAGAGGCACAGAATAGGTTGCAAGGACAGAGACATGGCATGTTTCTTGTTCGAGACTCGTCCACCTGTCCCGGGGACTACGTGCTGTCAGTGTCCGAGAACTCCAAAGTGTCTCACTATATCATTAACTCCTTGTCTAGTAAGAGGTTTAAGATCGGAGACCAAGAGTTCGAACACCTCCCCGACCTTTTGGAGTTCTACAAAATCCACTACCTGGACACGACCACGCTAATAGAACCAGCTCCCAGGTAAGTAGGGATACAAAGTTCATCTGCCGTGTCTTTCCTCTGATTGCCTGCAGGTTTACGTTTATCTAGGTTGGCTATTTTTATCAGAAGTAACCTACTTTCAGGCAGACTGCAGACAGTTATGTCATGAACAATCAAGACAAGTGTGAAAACTGTGCACATGGCTGCTCCACAACCACTCATGCAGCCTGTAGTCCTCCAAAACTGATATAAACATGTAGGACTGGGCGAAAATGGCCAAAAAACGTATTTTTATCATCTATGGAAAATATAGACCAGGAGAAAAATATATAATTTTTCAAGAATTTTATTTAAAAAAGGTTCAGTACAACTAGGGCCGCAACTAACGATTAATTTGATAATCGATTAATCTGTCGATTACTTCGATTAATAATTGGATAAAAGAGACAAAGTACATTTCTATCCTTTCTAATACATTATTTAAAAAAACAGCATACTGGCACCATGTCCTTTTCACTTGCCAAATAAAACAAGGTTGACGTGTTACAAAATTTTTTTTTTTTTTTTTATAAAGTGCACCATTGTCCTACACAATAGCAATAATTTGGCTTAGGGAAATTTCAAACCTGGCTATTACCTATTCCAACCATTCTGCAATGTTGGATGCTGAATGTCTTTCCTCTAGTGGCATGGTCGTAAGGCAGATTGACTTCATGTTCCATTCGTCTCCAATGTAGTGGCATGCATTGCCAAGGTAGGCTTCCGTGGCGACACTTGTCCACACATCAATAGTGAGAGCAATTTTGCTCTGGGTGGCTTTTATGTCATTCTACACTGCATGGAATGTCTGCTCGTACTTCCTCCCGATCAGTTTGATCAGCCAAGGCCCCACTGAAAAAACAGCTAAAATTTACAATAAATATCAAACAAACAAAAATAAAAAAATTAAAAGAACAGACATTATTTTATATAAAAAAACATTTTCAGGGCAGCAGCAGCATGGAAACTATTAGCACTCTGGTATATGACTGTATTCCTTATTTAATTAGTGTCATTATAAAGCTTAATTGCAGTGTGCAGGGTAGAGTTTTTAAGTCTCTTTGTCTTGGCTTTGGGCTCGGGTTCAGCCAGCTTATGTTGGTTCCTCAATGTCCTGGCAGTGCGGCTGCCTTGTTTTGGAGGTAGCAGGTCATGCAGCGGGTGTTGCTCATCATGCATATCCCTGTCCAGCTTCACTGCAGCCTCCTCTTTCCTGGTCTGGAGTGATGGTAGGGGTTGTGAGATGTTTCCAGCTCTCCTCGTAATGATTTTACAGGCACATTTCTGGACTCGCTCCAGCTCTGCCTGTTGTTTTTTGGAGCAGACCACTAAGAGCACTGAACTATATTCCAGACACGGCCTGATGAGAGTGGTGTAGATTGTAACAAGGTCGTCTGCAGGTAGTCCAAGTCTCGTCATGACTGTGAGGTAGTGCAGCCGCTTGGAGGCGGTTTTTATTGCCTTCTCGATGTGAACATCTCCAGTCAGGTTTTGGTCGATGTGGTAAACCAAGTACTTTGTTGTTTCCACGACAGGGACTTCCTGTCCCCCCCACACCAGTGCAGGGGGTTGTGGTGGATTTCGGGCAAAACGTATCCGGATTTCTACCGACTTCTTCCCGTTAAGTATTATTTTCTTATTTGCTGCCCATTCGTCCAGCCTTTGTGCCTCCTGGCACATCGTTGTGTCTGAAATGATGCTGGATATGGGGATCGCTCTCGATAGCCCAAAGTCGTCTGCATATCTGACATCAAGGGTGTCCTCAAACACAGCATCTCGGGTGGCCATGTAAAGGAGGAAGACATATGGGGAGAGAACACCCCCTTGTGGCACCCCAGATGTAACTTCAATCCAGGGGCTGTGAGCTCCATTTGCCACCATTCTCTGTCTCCTTCCTGAGTTGTAACTATGTAGCCAGGCTGTCAGACATGGGCACTGTCCTAGGTCCAATATGTTTTCCATCAGGATCCCATGGTCAATAACATCAAAAGCTTTTGACATATCTGCCACCATCGTTGGTTTGTAGTCAGTTTCGGTAAGCCAGGTGTGCATTGCCCTGACTAGAGCCGTTGTAGTACTGTGCTTAGGCAGATATGCATATTGATAGTTAGTTCTTCCCCTCATCCATGGCTCCTCTTCAGGTGCTGCCGAAGCAATGTTGTCCTTCCGTATCACGCGAGGTCCATGCTGCATGTTTTGCAGGACACTGTCTTCTTTGAAGTCTTTAAAGTGTTCCGACACTTGACAACTTAGGTCGTACACTTTTCTCCATTGAAGCAATAACCTTGAGATGTTTCTCCGCTGAACTATCCGTACTGTTTCCCCTCCACCATTTTTCGAATGTTTCCAGGCAAAGGAGACTGCGTGGACACGTGAGCTGCACGACTCATCATTGGCTGGCTCACTGCCACCACATGTTGACGTAGCCTCAGCGCCGCCCTGGCGCTGTTTTGTACTGTTTTTGTACTTATTTTGATTATTGTTTTTCAGCTGTTTGTAAATGTTGCAGTTTATAAATAAAGGTTTAGGGGAGAAAGCCTTTATTTATATGAGCCAGCCATAAAGTTTGCAGAATTGTCCGGTATTTCTGCCAAATGTTGCATCTTTAGCAAGAGCTCCTCGATGTCGCAGCCCGTCCGGGCGCCGCCACCTTGGATCATGTTTGTTGCTGTTGTCGTACGTGTCGTTTACGAGTACGTGTGTTTACCGTTTCTTTATCAAAATATAACAATAGATGTCAAAAGTGTGAGCTGCTTTTCTAGTTGTTGTTCGTTGGATTTAGTCATCCAACGAATCGATGACTAAATAAATCAGCAACTATTTTTTTAATCGATTAGTTGTTGCAGCCCTAAATACAACCATAGAAAACACTCAATTTAAACAAAATTCGAAAATCACAATCAACGCTTTAAAATAACCTTTTTAAAGAAGGATGTGTAAAAAATGCTTAAAGACGAACTCTGATTTTGTTGAGTATTTTGCACATAGATTACAATCAGAGACAAAGGTGATGGATGTATTTTAATAATGCATTCTAACTCGTAAATAAAAGTCTGCTTAAAATAGAACCAATAAAAGGTCTTTAAATAAACATAAATAAAGCGCCAACAATACTCCACTTACATTTGGTGACACCGAAAAAGACAACCGGTGGAAGAAAATGATGGATGGATGGACAGACCTGAATTTTGACCAAGTATCAGTGATAGTGTAACATAAGCGCCAACACTTACTGTTTTCAGCGGCGTATTGTCTGACTGCAAAAAGCTTGTTGACAAGCTTGACATCATCCGACTGGTGATAAGCTGCATCCCCTTTGACCTGGTGGAAGTTTATTGTAGATCGTAAATAATGCCCCTCACTTTGACAGTAGAAGGAATTGGATACAATCCGACAAGTTTGCCAACTTCGGCATTCAATTTAGACCCCGAACTGCCAAGAAAAACACGAAAAGACGCTTGATTCCACTCTTCTTTTTTGTGACAATTATGAGTCATTCTTTATCTAAATGGGAATATATCAACAACCTATCAATTGGCGTCCTATTGACAGCTGACATTGCACAGTAAGTGATGTTTGTTTGTTGACTGTCATGAAGTCTGCTGTAAATAATCAGTAATGTTGGGGGAAAAAAACAAAGGTTGTGATGTTGTTATTTTTTAATTAATGCACCTCGTATGCTTAAAATAATCAAAATGTAAATATTACATGTTATTATAAATGTGCTCAGTCGTATAGTACATATATACTTAACTATTTGTAGAAATAAGTTGACGTAGGTGTTTGGATGTTTTTAGAGTGCTTCATAGGCGAAATATAGAAACTCCTATAGGCTCCATTGTAAGTGGACTTTTGATCACATGTATATAAGTGCATAAAAAAAAGTGTGCTTATCTTACATAAGGATGACGAACAATAGGCACAATTTAAAAAAAAGAAAGTGCAGTTCCTCTTCAAAGTGTTACAAAATAGTGCAAAGTGTGAAAATGTAAACAGAGTAGGACAGGGCGATAAGGCCTTTTTTTAAAATCTCTATTTTTAAGCCATATCGTGATACACGATATATGTCTTGATATTTTGTCTTAGCCTTGAATTAACAACAATAGATTGCATATAATAGCAGTATGATGATTCTATGTGTCTACATTAAAACATTCTTCTTCATTCTGCATTAATATATGCTCATTTTAAACTTTCATGCAGAGAAGGAAATCACAACTACCGGTAAGTCAATTGACCAAAACTTTATTTATTAAGCTGTTATCAAGCAGTGGCACAAACATTCATGTCATTTCCAAAACAGAAAGTGCAAGATTGTCAGAGACATTTTAAAACAAGCTATTAGTGTAATTTTGTGCATGATGTCACTAAGATGACATATCAAACAACACTGAATTAAAGTGCACTTTTTGTTAAAAGCGCCACTACAAAAGTTTAAAACAAATAAGGGGCACTTTTGTGCATGATGTCACACAATATATTTCAATAAGTGTCGAATAAAAATGAGCTGCATAATAAGAAATCAAATAGTGCTCGTCCTTTGCTGTGTGGCAGTTTACTGCGGACATTATCTCCTTTTGTTGTTGACTGTTTTTTTCTTGCGGTGTTGATCTGGAAATGTTTGCCTCTGCATTTTGATGGTGTGGGTGTGTGGCACTGAATCAAGATGTTGACATGCGGAGTAATCACTCTTAAAGGCCTACTGAAATGAGATTTTCTTATTTAAACGGGGATAGCAGGTCCATTCTATGTGTCATACTTGATCATTTCGCGATATTGCCATATTTTTGCTGAAATGATTTAGTAGAGAACATCCACGATAAAGTTTGTAACTTTAGATGCTAAGAGAAATGCCCTGCCTCTACCGGAAGTCGCAGACGATGACGTCACTTGTGTGATGGCTCCTTACATATTCACATTGTTTTTAATGGGAGCCTCCAACAAAAAGTGCTATTCGGACAGAGAAAACGACAATTTTCCCATTGATTTGAGCGAGGATGAAAGATTCGTGTTTGAGGATATTGATAGCCACGGACTAGGGGGGGGAAAAAAAACACGACTGAATTGGGACGGATTCCGATATTTTTAGACACATTTACTAGGTTAATTCCGGTAAATC
This sequence comes from Nerophis ophidion, assembly GCF_033978795.1. NCBI lineage: Eukaryota > Metazoa > Chordata > Actinopteri > Syngnathiformes > Syngnathidae > Nerophis > Nerophis ophidion. Next base: position 28,163,176 of record NC_084627.1, read on the forward strand.
CCTTATCTTTCTATTGTGTTGCTAGTGTTTTAGTGAGTTAAATAGTACCTGATAGTCAGAAGGGTGTCTTAACGCGCAGTGTCTCAGGAGAGTCGAGGGCAGCTATGGACGGCACAAGCTCGGCTTTTCTCCGGTAAGAATTGACTTTTTAACCACAATTTTCTCACCGAAACCTGCTGGTTGACATTTGGTAGGGAACCATGTTGGCTTGACCGCGCTCTGATCCATAGGAAAGTTTCACCTCCAGGAATTTTAAACAAGGAATCACCTTGTGTTTGTGTGGCTAAAGGCTAAAGCTTCCCAACTCCATCTTTCTACTGTTACTTCTCCAATATTAATTGAACAAATTGCAAAAATTCAGCAACACAGATGTCCAAAAACTGTATAATTATGCGGTTAAAGCACACGACCTTTAACTCTGTGTGTGTGTGTGTGTGTGTGTGTGTGTGTGCAGCGCTCATACTTCCTAAAAACCTGTGACGTCTTGCGTCCACGTCATCATTACACGACGTTTCGAAGACGAAACTCCTGGGAAATTTAAAATTGTTATTTAGTAAACTTAAAAGGCCGTATTGGCATGTGTTGCAACGTTAATATTTCATCATTGATATATAAACTATCAGACTGCGTGGTGGGTAGTAGTGGGTTTCAGTAGGCCTTTAATTCTCTAGCAGGTGACTTTTCAAATGATGCTACATATTGGCAGTTATGCTATTTTTTGTAGCAACACTTTTGCCCCACACTTTACAAGTTATGGTTGTCTGTTCAACATGTTTGCGGGATGATGGACCCCCTGCTGTTTTTCCAGGGGATTAATTATTCCTTCATTTCTTACCAGATTTGCACCTTCTTTCTCTCGTGTTACCCACTTGCACGGCTCTGCTAAAAACACAGCTTAAGTTACCCATGCCGCTACCTCTCTGCTCCGCGAGGGCATATACGTATGTAACATATATTTTATTTGTACAGTCCTGCACTTGAGTTCCTACACATTGTTTCATTACATCTGAATAAAGAACAGACAAGGCTTAAAAAGATAAGTGCATAGAAGGACTATGGTTTGTTTGAAAAAATCTAAAGAACTGTCGTGGTGACTTTTCCTGATGTATCGACAATTTATCCAGTCTGTGCAGCACTCCTTTTTAGTTTTTCTTTTCTATGCAGAGAATTAACAGCAATAAGGCTTGATAGTTTTGCGATTGACCATCTTATTGCTCTCTGATCACTTCCTGTTTTGCTAGGTTCCAGACCGCAATTGCCTTTGTGCATGCAACCAACCTGCTTCATTCTTTCCGGTTGAAGATAAAAAAGATATATACATGTATATACACCGGGTATTTCCTGGCTCAAATTGAGGCAGAGGTGGTACAATCCTGACCATGCGCCAGAATTTTAATGCAACATAATTGTAGTTTCTTTTTCAAATTACGCTTGTAATAATGTATATGCTGTAAAGAAAGTCGTAAAATTTATTGTAATTTTCATCAATTTGATGGGTAGTTTGCTGTAAAATCATAAGTCAAGCAGATATTTAGATATATACTTTTATTTAGACAAAAAAATGTTTGGAAAGTATGATAATACACTGTAATATTTGTTGCAATAATGGATACTATTAGGTAGGGGTGTAACGGTACACAAAAATTTCGGTTCGGTACGTACCTCGGTTTAGAGGTCACGGTTCGGTTCATTTTCGGTACAGTAAGAAAACAAAATATACATTTTTTTGGTTATTTACCCATTTGTGAACGACAGCATAACATACATATACACACAAGGTCCATTGCCAGGGTTAATGTGGTCAACATATATAAAATAACAACTAAATAACATAAGGCTCAGAATGGTTTCTTACCAAATCCTTTCTACATATAAAGTGCTTTTTTTGATTGATTGATTGAGACTTTTATTAGTAGATTGCACAGTACATATGCCGTACAATTGACCACTGAATGCAAACACCCCAATAAGTTTTTCAACTTGTTTAAGTCGGGGTCCACGTTCATCAACACCCCCCACCCCTAGTTTTTAATGCAATATGGACTAAAATCTGCTGCTATAAAAACATTTGTTATTGCTTTAGCCCTGCCTGACTCGCCAAGGAGAGGCTTCTTGAATGCGGTGGTGACGCTTCAAATGGGTTAGCATGTGTTATGAGAATAACGTATGTGTGCGTGGCCCTTTAATATGTGACAGCATTGAGGTGAGTGTGTGAGGGAGCGGTAGGTGAGTGCGAGGAGTGACTAGTGTTTTGTTGGATTGACCGCAATAAAGCCACGATTTGCAACTAATCTCCGGACTCTTCAGTTACCCTGGAGTCCGGAGCTGTGGAGACCCACTGCCGGGTAGAGTGAAGGGTGTTGCCTCAGTGAATATATCAGCCCTGGAGGCGTGTCTCCCCCAGCGCTCGACTACGGTTGGGAGCTGGAAGCAGAAAAGATGCAACACATGTTCAACGGTTTGTCAGAAGCAACTGCTGAACAATCTTTGCAAACCTCCGTCTTCCATTGTTGTATCGCGCAGCCAAAGTGTTCCCAAGCGGGAGATCTTAACGAGGCAGGAGGGTCTTACAGCTCTGGCTTTTACATGTTGTCCAAGCCCAGTCACTGCTAGCATGTGTACTCGTTCGGTACACCTCCGAACCGAAACGGTTCAAAACAAATACACGTACCGTTACACCCCAACTATTAAGGTTTAAAAGGCATGCGATTTCAAGTAGTACATATATATTTTCTGTCAAAATGAAAAAAATCCATAACATTTAATGAGAAAGTATTAAATACTTTATTGACATAATTGCCAGGTGTTTGTGGGCCAGATCTGGCCCCTGGGCCTTGAGTTTGACGCTTGTGGCCTAAGCACTTGCATAAGAGAATGATGGGCCCATAGCTTAAATGGTGGGGCCACTTTTGCTTGAGACACTCATATATGATTTTGAAGCAGCCTTCAAGCGCTGTGTGTGTGTGTGTGTGTGTGTGTGTGTGTGTGTGTGTGTGTGTGTGTGTGTGTGTGTGTACACGTGTGATTATATATGCATATATATATATATATAAATATATATTTAAATATAATAAACGTTTTATAAAAAGTTTTTATTTATTGATATTGTTTCATTGGACCAGCTCAGAGAATCTTTTGATAAAAGGTGTTACTTGTATGCCCAAGTAGAAAATTCCAGTTTGCACACGGTTGCATGGTGCCATAAAATTGGAACACCATTTTAACGGAGTCTTTGATTTGGTTAAATTTCACATACATTTTTCCCATGAAATTAATCTTAATTAAAGTCTGCGAGCAGGGATGCAAAGATCAACCTGTTATTAACTGATTAAAAACGTCCGTAATTTAATCACAAAGGGTTCACTACCTCGTTAGTTTCAGTCCTCCTCACTTGCTATAAACGGACATTATACTGGTACTGTAATGCAATAGCATATCTTAAGGAAATTATGGGAAGGGGGGTCAAATATAATCACAATCATAATAAATCAAATAGCAAAATAAAGTATTGACAAACAAAGTTGCACTTCAATATTGATTATGTAAGCAGACGTAGAGTGGTACATTACTTAACTGACAAGTTAGGACCTTCTTCAACAAAAGTGCAAAGTAACAATAGAACCACAACAGGAATTGTACGTTATTATAACAAGTGTAAAACACTAACAAAAGATCAAGATCTTGTAGAATAACATCACTGTACCATGTGCATTCCAGTTAATAACACAGCATAAAATAGATAAATAAAAATGTATAAATAGGCATGGATGACAGTTGTTGATAATAACACTTGATTTTATTTCCCACAAAAGTATTATTTTCCCTTTTTTAATCAGGAAACTTAATTTTAGTCTTAACTTTTTTTTCCACAATTATTCAGTAATGTATTTATACTTATTATTTTGTGTTGTTGTTTTCGACACTAATAAATAAGGCATCAAAATCTCCAAGATATGTCTGTGATTTTCTACATTTTTTGTTGTGATATTAATCAAACCTACGTGTTATACTGTCGTTTCATCCATATCCACAAGTTGAACTTTCGCCATAAATCTTTTTACGAACCGGTATTGTTTTAAGAACTATGATTCACTACTGTTTTTTTCTCGTTCAGTGGGGCTTTGTACATCAGCGATGAAACAATATAAACATTTTTCCAAATAGGGATGTAACAATAAATGGTAATGATAACCGTGTAAAATTCTTTATGCTTAATGTTACTGTTTTAAATTAAAATGATGGAAAACCGAGATTGATAACTGCACTTTGACAAACTGACTGACTGGCATTAAAACAAAATACATTAACTTATTTCTCCATTAAGAAACAACATACCCATATCTAAACTTTTACAACAATTTCGGTCTGGGCAACCAAACTATTCAATTGTGCAAATTGAACCTACAAGCTGTACTCTCTTAGTACAGGCTGAAGAAAATAGATGGTGGTTCAAAGACTCCTGAACAGACTGACACTACGCCCGCCAGAAATCATGCATAATGGATTTTATTTGCTACGCACATTTCATTTAAATTAATCTTAAAGTGCTACAGCACACATCAGTTTTAAGAGCTAAGCTTTTATTGTTTCAAATGGTGGTAACATAGAAGACTTAAACACTATCAGTAAAGCCTATACAGATAAAATACTAGACTTAAACACTATCAATGAAGCCTATACGTATAAATACTAGACTCAAACACTATCAGTGAAGCCTATACGTATAAAATACTAGACTCAAACACTATCAGTGAAGCCTATACGTATAAAATACTAGACTCAAACTATCAGTGAAGTCTAAACATAAACGATGCAAAATAGTGGGTTTCCTAACACTGTGTCTATTTATTAGATATTTAAAAAAGTACTTGGTCAAAAGATTTCAGTGTGTGTATAAGTACTTTTGAGCACATTCATCAATAGCGTGATAATGATCCATCCATCCATCTGTTTCCTACCGCTTGTCCCTTTCTGGGGGCGGGGATGCGCTGGAGCCTATCTCTGCTACATTTGGGCAGCAGGCGGGATGATAACCTTGATCATTTTGGTCACAATATAATCTTAATATGACATTTTCATGTTGTTACAGTGTACGGACAAGGATTATTGTAGACAAAATCATCAGTGTCATCAAATTTACCCACAGCCAAGTTAAACTACTTGTGCTATATTTCTAGGCAGAAAAACATCTATTTAAAATTTGACTTTTCTTCTGCCATGTTTAGTTACATAACAATTCAGCATCCTAACACATGCCCATTAAACTTCTTTAAACGCTTACTTTTGCTATGCTTTTGGCTACAACTTTTGATCCAACACGCCTAAAACACAGTCTTTTTGTAAAACCAAATCGTAAGTGTCTTTGTAGCCACAAAAGTATCTTGATCATTGTCAATTTATTAGCATTTAGTCATGTTTCGTTATAGCTAAATACATTAAATGGCACCTTTTAAAGCACATATACATCAGACATCTTAAGCTTGTATGTTTGTGCAATGTAATTAATAATCATGATAAATGCATTTTGCGTTGTACGTTAACCATCTAAAATGTCATAATATGATCAAATGGCTACATCCCGCTTAGGAACAAAGCCATGATCTGAAGTGGTCAAGCATTATAAAAATCTATCAAACTTTAAAATATGCTACATGATTACATTAAACAAAATTATATGATTCATAAACAACTATCAATTTGTAGCTGTTAAAATTAACCTGATGAAGCACATTCATTGCTAACTACACTTGTTAAAGCCCAGAGAAAAACCTTCTTTTCAAAATTTGATTGTTGCAATTCAAAATCTTACCAAAATGTTGGCGGGAAAAAAAGTCTGAAAAACGTCAGCGGTTGGTCCATCACCGTGTGTAAAACTTATGACAGAAGTGTTTTTATGACATTTTTGCTACAATTAAATTAAGTCATCAGAGTACTCTTAATACTAATGATTTAAAGGGATGTTCTAGCTAAATTAATTGTCATGTCAGTGCGAAGTAGTACTGTATTTGTAAAAGCTTAATAAAATATAGTATGTGGCAAACCTTACACATTTGTACCCCTTTTGATGTTAAGTGTCTATGGTTCTGTTAGGGTCATTACCATTTTCCCCTTAAGCTTATCACTGATAACATTGTGAGAAGGTACACACAAACTCGAACAAAATGTGGAGTATGTGCTTGTTTTTTTGCATTTTCCTGTTTTGGTTGAGTTTTTATTTTTATTTATTTTTTGCAACATACTTTTTAAATGCTACCTCGGTTATTCATCATGTAACAGTTTTGAGGGTTTGCTGTATTTAAGACCCCATCATAGACCACCAAAGATTGTATGTCCTACCAATTTGACTGAATTGTTACTTTTTTGCCACCACCAAAGATTTCCAATTTGACTAAATCATTACCTATTTGTCAAAGGCTTGATTAGAGCTGGGCGGTATACTGGAAATATAGTTAATACCAATATATTTTAGAAAGAGGTATATATTTAAGACTTTAACGCCGTACTGGTATTTTTTGATGTGCCTTTATTACGGACATTTGCTCTTTGTGCCTCACGGGCGCAGCACAGGGCATTCCCTTTGGCTCACCCCGCCTCTTACGTTTTTGCGTAAGCATCTTTGATGCACAATGACGCAACACCACACATTTTTCAAAAGAGTATGGCGGCTTTATGTCAGCGTCTTGTGTTTTATCATTTCCAAGGTACCCAAGCCCAGTGTGTGGTCCCATCCAGCCCGTGGTTGGCCAAGAAGAGAACATGGAGTATGTTCGGACTCTTTATGACTTCACCGGCAGCGACGCAGAGGACCTCCCCTTCAAAAAGGGCGAGATTCTTATTATCTTGGATAAACCGGAAGAGCAGTGGTGGAGCGCCAAGAGCAAAGACGGTCGCGTTGGAATGATCCCTGTGCCCTATGTTGAGAAATTGGTACGACCCTCGCCCCACCCAGGCCAGCCCACCATCGGATCCCGCAACTCCAACAGCTATGGGATTCCAGAGCCTTCGCACGCGCTCGTCCACGCCTACGCCCAGCCGCAGACCCCTTCGCCTCTTCCTCCCGGTACTCCCGGAGCCGTCATCACCCCGCTCCCTTCGTTGCAGAACGGACCTGTCACAGCGAAGGCCATCCAGAAACGAGTGCCCTGCGCCTATGACAAAACAGCTCTTGCTTTAGAGGTAAACATGATTTTTCTCAATTCCATTTCATGTTTTATACATTAAAAAATGGGCTATTATATGGAGCATGCACAAATCATATTATAACTGGCAAGTTATCAATAAGTACTTGGAGCTTGTGTTTACTAGCGTATTAAAGGAGCCATATGTATTGTTGCCCCAACTTTTTGGAGCAATCCCTTATTGGCATTTATATATTACTGTTAGGTTTTGAAATACAAACAAATACTAAAGAAGCTCCGGATTTCATTTTCATCTGCCAAATTCAGATTCTGTGGACATGTTTGGAAAGGTTAATGGATCCTATCTAGAACATACATTACTTTTCACCAAAATCAGATCCTTGATCTATACTCAGGCAATTTTTTTTTTCCTATGTCAAATGGATAGACTATTTAATTAACATGATTAGTTATTAATTAGGAGTTGAGATTTAGTCTTCAGTTAGTAGCAAATGTTGTAGCTTAGCTTAGTCGTCCGTCACAATGTTATCATTATCAGTTACGTGTCAGGCAAGAGAATTGATGTCTCATTCACAGCCGCTTCCATTCTTGCTAACATGTTGAAACGGATGTCTAGGTCTACTGCATCCAATGCACTATACTCACGTTTATGCACATGTAGACATAAATCCTATGTATTCTGTCCTATTCTCACCTATTGTTTGTATTCTGACATGACTTCTTCCCGAAAGTGAAAACCAGTGGTGGTCAACCAAGCTAAGATTGCTGTTGTACAGCAAGCAGCGCGCCAACTATCAGAGACAAAAGAGGCTCAAATCTTCCTTAAAAAAAGCAGATACAAGCAAAATAATCAAACTATGTACTCTATAAAAATAAGATTTGTTGAGTGATATCAAGGATAATACGTCCGTCGCGTTCTCAGACATATCAAACTATTGTGCTACAAAACAGATGAAAAACTGGAAAAGCATGGTTGTCTACAGCTTATTTGTGTTTGACTGGGTTAAGGAAATTGGGATCAACACTCTCCCGAATAAATCTGCATCGTTTTTGCTCGGGTAAGGTTGCATTTTATAATGTAGCTGTGCGCCATGTTTCAATCAATCAATCAATGTTTTCTTATATAGCCCTAAATCACTAGTGTCTCAAAGGGCTGCACAAACCACAACACAAACCACTACGACATCCTCAGTAGGCCCACATAAGGGCAAGGAAAACTCACACCCAGTGGGACGTCGGTGACAATGATGACTAAGAACTTTGGAGAGGACGAAAGCAATGGATGTCGAGCGGGTCTAACATGATACTGTGAAAGTTCAATTCATAATGGATCCATCACAGTCGCGAGTGTCCAGTTCATAGCGGATCCAACACAGCAGCTAGAGTCCCGTTCACAGCGGAGCCAGCAGGAAAACATCTTGTTTAATTGTTTGGTTGTCAAATGTTAGAGTTGTATTATCAAATAGAGGCCGGTGTCTAGCAGGACCGATAATCAGCATTTCCATTTTTTTGGCGTTGAGTTGCAAAAAGTTAGCGGACATCCATTGTTTAATTTCATTAAGACACGCCTCCAGCTGACTACAATCCGGCGTGTTGGTCAGCTTTAGGGGCATGTAGAGTTGGGTGTCATCAGCATAACAGTGAAAGCTAACACCGTATTTGCGTATGATGTCAGCTAGCGGCAGCATGTAGATGCTGAAGAGTGCAGGGCCAAGGACCGAACCCTGGGGAACTCCACACGTTACCTTAACGTAGTCCGAGGTCACATTGTTATGGGAGAAGCTCTGCATCCTATCAGTAAGATAAGAGTTAAACCAAGACAGGGCTAAGTCTGACATACCGATTCGTGTTTTGATACGTTCTAATAAAATATTATGATCGACGGTATCGAAAGCAGCGCTAAGATCGAGGAGCAGCAACATAGATGACGCATCAGAATCCATCGTTAGCAATAGATCATTAGTCATTTTTGCGAGGGCTGTCTCCGTCGAGTGATTTGCCCTGAAACCGGATTGAAAGGTTTCACATAGATTGTTAGACGCTAAGTGTTCATTTAACTGCTCCGCAACAATTTTTTCGAGGATTTTTGAAATAAAGGGAAGGTGAGACACCGGTCGGTAGTTTACCATGAGGTCAGGATCGAGGTTAGGTCTTTTAAGGAGAGGATGAATAACCGCTTTTTTGAATGCTTGGGGAACAGTGCCAGAGGAAAGTGATAAGTTTATAATATTTAGCACTGATGGACCTAATAATACAAAGAGCTCCTTGATAAGTTTCCCAGGAAGAGGGTCAAGTAAACATGTTGTTTGTTTTATTCCATTTACACGTTGTAACAATACCTCTGTTATTTCCTCAAAACGAGAGAAACTATTTTGGAGGGCAGTATCTGCCGTATATACAATCGTATCTGTGTTAATAGAACCCAGTTGTAGCTGGGACGCATTGTCTTTAATCTCCTTTCTAATGACTTCAATTTTCTTACTAAAGAATTGCATAAAGTCATCAGCTGAGTGGGTGGAGCTACTGGAAGGGGTCCCTTGTTGGGTTAGCGATACTACCGTACTAAACAAAAATTTAGGATCGTTTTTTATTACGGTGGATGAGATTTGAGTAATATTTAGCTTTAGCTAAGGTAAGCATGCGTATATAAGTTATTAAACTATCTCTCCATGCTTTATGGTGCACCTCAAGTTTAGTCGTGCGCCATTTGCGTTCCAGCTTTCTACATAATAATTTCTGAGCTCTAGTTTCTTCTGTAAACCATGGGGTACGCTTTTGGAGCCTTTTTTAACTTTAGCGGTGCTATGTTATCAATGGTTTCGCGCAGGGCGTCGTTAAAGTTGTTAGTGAGGTTATCAATAGAGCCCACATACTTTGGGAATGGTGCCATTACCGAGGGCAGTAGGTCAGCAAGAGTTGTCGTTGTGGCCATATTAATGTTGCGGCCACTATAGCAGTTATTATTATTATTAGTTTGACGAACATGCGTCTGAACCTCGAATTTTATAAGGTAAAGATTGGACAATACTTTAGTATACGGGAGTATCGTAACTTTGGAAACGGTGATACTCTTGACAAGCACTAGGTCTATTGTGTTACCGTTGCGATGCGTGGGTTCATTTATAATTTGTGTAAGACCACAGCTATCAATTATAGTCTGGAGCGCTACGCATGGTGGGTCCGATGGGGTATTCATATGGATATTAAAGTCCCCCATTATGATTATATTATCGGCGTGCGTCACTAGATCAGCAACGAACTCTGAGAATTCATTGATAAAGTCCAAATAGGGCCCTGGGGGGCGGTAGATAACAGCCAGGTGTAGAGGCTGCGGTGTGACAGACCTCATAGTAAGCACCTCAAATGATTTCTATTTATTATTTATGTTAGGACTAAGGTTAAAGTTTTCGTTGTATATTAGTGCGGCCCCCCCCCCCCCCCCTTTTTAAGGGGACGGGCAATATGCGCATGTGTAAAGTTAGGAGGACATGCCTCATTTAGCGCAAAAAAGTAGTTTGGTTTAAGCCAGGTTTCGCTGAGACCGATGACGTTAAGATTGTTGTGTCTGATGATATCATTAATTAACAACGTTTTGGGAGACAATGATCTTATGTTTAAAAAACCTATATTATAGGTAGTGGGCTGTTTAAGGAAATTTTTGATCAAATTATCCGTAGTAGCAATATTGATAATGTTGTGTTTATTATGCCCAGTGCATTTAGTATAATTACGACCATATCTAGGAATTGATACGACGGGAATTTTCCGATTGTTTGTTTGTTGCTTTGATAAACTGAACGCATCATAGTTTGCCACCTTAGTAGAACACATGTCCAACTCTGAAACAGTCAAAGCAGAAAAAACTTGTTCTAATTTAACTGACCCTTTACCCAGACCAGTAGTCTCGCATCTTCCATTTAAATCCGGCTTCAGGATGGAGGGAAGTGGTGTTCTGTGGGGATTAGCCTTCTGCTTTGTTTTTAGCCCCGCTCGGTATCCGCGTTTTCGATCACACCGCTGGCGTCTCCTCCGTAGACGGCCCCCGCTGCTACTATACTCCCCTGCTTCACAGGCCGCTGGATGTAGCCGCCGAAGTAGTCCCGTGCTAGCTAGCCGGTCTAGCAAGCACGCGTCTATCAGTCCAAAACGGCCCGATATGTCCACATCCAGAAGTGTCTGGCGGTCATACGTGATCACAGAGTGACCACGATGTGAGCCAGCCAAAAAGTTTGCAGAATTGTCCGGTATTTCTGCCAAATGTTGCATCTTTAGCAAGAGCTCCTCGATGTCGCAGCCCGTCCGGGCGCCGCCACCTTGGATCATGTTTGTTGCTGTTGTCGTACGTGTCGTTTACGAGTACGTGTGTTTACCGTTTCTTTATCAAAATATAACAATAGATGTCAACATTGTGTATTTGCTGAAAGCTTCTTATGTAATAGCTATTTTTGGTAAAAGCTTGATTCATAAAATTTGCTCACATTGGCTTTCTTTTAATTTAGACACGCCGAGTTGGTGCTTTTCAAAAGCACCAACTGTTTTAAGAAATACAAATAATATCAAGATAACACTTATATGGAAAATAATACACATTAAAAGTATATCAAACCTTTAACAAAGTGATCACTGCATTCTTCGACTCTGCTTCCTTGGACTGGAGTGTGAGCTGCTTTTCTAGTTGTTGTTTTGTAAAATCTTGCACTCTTCTCCCCTTTTTAAGTATCTCTCAAGGAACTCTAAAGAAACGTTTATCCTTTTTGCGATTTGAACGATTTGTACAGTTGAAAACCCAAGCATCAGGCATTTGCTCTTCCAGAAAGGCTAAATTGCACCTCGTACCCATTGAAAACAGAGCGAGCTTGACCACCACCCATATTTAATGGGCGGGACATTTTCTACCACTTGTCCTGTTCGGGGTCGCGGGGCATGACATTAGTAAAAATCCAACCAATAAGGAACTTGTAATTACATCTAAGGCCCTGCGATGAGGTGGCGACTTGTCCAGGGTGTACCCCGCCTTCCGCCCGATTGTAGCTGAGATAGGTGCCAGCGCCCCCCGCGACCCCGAAAGGGAATAAGCGGTAGAAAATGGATGGATGGAATTACATCTAACCTAGCTGGATGCTACAACTTGAGTTCAGGTAATAAAAGATGGAAACTTTCATTTAATAGTAACACTGCAATTGCATGGTCAATTTACCAGCTCTGCACATAAAAGATAAAGTGGAAAGTTACATTTGGAATTTGGCTGACAGAGCACTTGGAGAATGTGCCGTGTTGTTGACGTAGGGCAGTGGTCCTTAACCCCCGTGCCGCGCCCGGGTACCGGTCCGTGGATCAATTGGTACCGGGCCGCACAAGAATTTGCATTTTTTTAAATTTTTTTTTTTTTCTTAAATCAACATAAAAAAAAGCACAAGATACTCTTACTATTAGTGCACCAACCCAAAAAACCTCCCTCCCCCATTTACACTCATTCACACAAAAAAGTAGTTTCTTTCTGTTGATAATATTTCTGCTTCCTACAATATATATCAATACAGTCTGCAAGGGATACAGTCCGTAAGCACACAGGATTGTATTTTTTTTATTAACCTCCGTCGGACAAATTTTCAAGCGTTGACCGGTCCGCAGTTACAAAAAGGTTGGGGACCACTGATGTAGGGCGTCTCCAGGCGTTTGCCCAGCTCATGCAGCCATCCTTGGGGAAGAGACGGGAGGACAACAGGATGATAAGAACTAAATCATCCAGACTAGAGATAAATTGTATTATTATGTTTCTCTTACCTAAAAATATAATTATTAATTAAAAAAAAAAACTAAATACATTTTTACTATATTTTGCTAAGAACATCAAAATTAATTCTACTTTTATTTGTATTTTTTCTGACTCCTTATTACATCCAGTCATGGAATTATACATTAACATAAACATATTTGAAGTAATTAATTTTAAATGATCATAATAATTCATTCAAAATGATCATAATTAATCTAAGATGACCATATTCAATTATTTAAAAAATTGCTTGTTTATCAACAACTAAAGCATTTTATTCATTACATTTTGAAATTCTCAGAAGCCAAGTTATGTTATATTCCTTAAGATTTATTTATGCAAGTTTAAAGTATCAATTATCTAAACACATTTTTGTTTGCATACTTTCAGGATATATATATATATATATATATATATATATATATATATATATTAGGGCTGCAAATCTTTGGGTGTCCCACGATACGATTTAGTATCGATTCTTGGGGTCACGATTCGATTCAAAATTATTATTTTTTTTCAATTCAACACGATTCTCGATTCAAAAACGATTTTTTTCCCAATTTAAAAGGATTCTCTATGCATTCAATACATAGGATTTCAGCAGGATATACCCCAGTCTGCTGACATGCAAGCAGAGTAGTAGATTTTTGTAAAAAGCTTTTATAATTGTAAAGGACAATGTTTTATCAACTGATTGCAATAATGTAAATTTGTTTTAACAATTAAACAAACTCAAAATATGACTTATTTTATCTTTGTGAAAACATTGGACACAGTGTGTTGTCAAGCTTATGAGATGCGATGCAAGTGTAAGCCACTGTTACACTATTGTTCTTTTTTTTTAGTTTTATAAATGTCTAATGATAATGTCAATGAGGGATTTTTAGTCACTGCTATGCTGAAATTATAACTAATATTGATACTGTTGTTGATAATATTCATTTTTGTTTCACTACTTTTGGTTTGATCTGTGTCATGTTTGTGTCTTCTCTCAATTGCTCTGTTTATTGCAGTTCTGAGTGTCGCTGGGTCAGTTCTGGTTATGGAATTGGATTGCATTGTTATGGTATTGCTGTGTATTGTTTTGTTGGATTGATTAAAAAAAAAATCGATTTAAAAAAAAAAAGAGAATCGATTCTGAATCGCACAACGTGAGAATCGCGATTCAAATTCGAATCGATTTTTTTCCCCACACCCCTAAAATATATATATATATATATATATATATAATGGTGAATTCTAGCTGTAAATATACTCCTCACCTCATAACCCCGCCCCTTGCCTCCGACCACGCCCACCTCCCCAAATCGGAGGTCTCAAGGTTGGCAAGTACAGTATGCCTGAAGAGTTTGATGCAAAATGAAGGGCATTGTTTGGCTGCAACCAGCACAGATTTAGTCTCAAGTAGTTTTTGTAGTCTAAATCAACACATAATCATATATGGCAACTCTTCCAGGCAGCATTATGTGGCTCAATTTAACTCCAGCATTGGAAAGTGTGTTCAGAACATTCACAAACACACGAACATTCCATTTAAACTATTTTTTTAAAACTAGCATCTAATTAAGTTTACAGTTTCCACTAAACATGTTATTTAACACATTCATAAAAAATTGCCTTGGAAAAGCTGAAATATATGTTAGAGGCGAACAACCGCTCAGGTTGTTCAAGTCCAGCTTCCGACATCCTAGTCACGGTCGCTGTGTCCTTGGGCAAGACATATCACCCTTGCTCCTGATGAGTCGTGGTTTGCGCCTGGCATGGCAGCGTCTGCCGTCAGTGTGTGAATGGGTGAATGTGATGTATAAGGGCTCTGGTATTGTGCAGTCATAGTAAAGCGTTGTATTTACAAACCATTTACCATTTATACATGGTGTACTTTGACTTAAAACTTCTCGTATTGAATTTGTAATACCAGTGAAGTACCAGCTTAACTGCTTCTGTTGACAAAGCTTGTAACTCAAATCACCCATTTAAATTAATTGAAATCCATTGAATTAGTGTTAGACCCCATAAAACATCGCAATTTTAACATATGTTTTGAAAAAAAACAAAAAACTTTTATACAACAATCATGAGAGTTTTCCATTTATAGTTGCAAATCCGTCTTTTTTATCTCTGTACAATATTAAGTTCTTTTTTTTTTTCTTTTCGTTTTTTCCGATCTACAATGTGTGTTGAAATCTTTAACCTTCTCTTTGCCATACCTGCCAACAACTATGGTTTTTGTGTAATGAGTACAGTTTTTGAAAATCTATTCCGGTTTACGGCTGCAGTGGTAAAAACTACGATTTTCCATTAAAAATCATTAAGTTAAAAATAAAAATTATTTAGTGAAGCAACTCAACGGGCAGGGGACAAAATATATGGGAAACATCGATGATGATTGGTTTGTTTACATATAAGAACATCCATGATTCTTTGGTTAGTTTACTATGATGAGTCATGATTGGTTAAGGTTAGGACAAAACATTACGGACAAGCCAATCAGAGGCAAGATAGGGCGGGTCATCGAACCAGGAAGGGCAATCACAACAGACACGCACATCCCAAATGACGACGAGAGAGTCAGAGAAGAGACGAGGGAACATTCAAGCGGGCAATTTATGTTAAAAAAAATTATCTTCTTTAGATTTTCCTTTTAGCGATGTAGATGACATCCAGGAAACCCATCATGCGTCTACTTGGCCACATATTTCCAAATGTATGCGTCTGGATAAAACCATGCCCAAAACATTAATTTTTGTTGTTTACCATGTAAGCCCATGTCAAAACAGCTCTTGACTTGAAAGAAGTGGAATACACATTTAAGTATATACATGATTTTGGCAGACGTGATGACTTTTGCTACAGTATAGCCTCTCTACATGCTAAATTTAGGCTTTACCCCCTTAACCCCCTTGTCCCCCCCACCGTAGGCACCGCCCTGGATCTCTTACTTTCAGACTTTTTCATTGAGTTCAAATCACTTGCCTGATATAAAAACATTGTATAAAAAATACTATATAATGTACTACAAAAACTACTGTAGTTGTAATAAATCATGTAGTAATTGTGTGCTTTTACCTTGGAGAGTGGGCTTCTACAGTATCTTATTTGACTTGTTTCTCCATCAAACCCACAATCCGCAGCTTCCCCATATAGTCATGGAAAAATGCCAGCCGTTTCGAAATCATCCAAACATTATTTTCTCGCAGACTAGCAGTGATGCGCTCAAACTGCTTCGCCAGCTTGACCACAGGTCAAGTTATAGATAGTTTAATTCACTACCTGCATTTCCGCAGCACTGTCCTTCACACTCACACTCTCAATTCAAATGGTTGAAAAACAAAGTTACTGTATGTCAACCCCAAGATATAGGATTATGCTAGCGAGTGAGACCGGATGTTTAATGCGAGCGTTAACGATGCCTATGGCATTCGCTACATCAACTGATGGCAAAGAAGCTCATTACTCAAACTATTGCCTGCAACTTAAAGCATAGTTATTAACTGAGAGATTGCTCGTATCTCAAAATATTTGTTAGTTGGAGCACTCTTAAGCTATGTTGTCATGGTCAAATTGTTGTAGCTTTGGCTTTATCTGAAAATGGGTTGCACTGGGCTTACAATCGTAAAAACTAACATTGTGTTTTCAATACCCTTTTATGTTAAAATTATATTTGTGATTGGAATTGAAAATAATACAAAAATAAACATGCAATTATAGAATGAATTGCCAATTCCTAAAAGGGAAGCTAATAGTTTTACCGCTGAAGTATTGTCTCTATCACCTGCTTTTTTCCTTTTTTCAAGTTACATGTTCATGTTTTCTGTGTGTACATCGGGTCCACACATTTCAATGTTTTTGTGCTCTTTTATACAAGTGGAATAAATGAAGTTTCAGCACTTCATGGTTCTTTGACAGATTGATTCAGCTGACCTTTTTTTGTAATCAGACATCCTGCTAAAGCTCTGGGCTGCTGCATTCTTGTCATTCCAGAGTGCCATAAAAGATTATTGTTACAGACAATGAGACCTGATGTCCTTCAAGTCTCACTTCAGGTCAACTTTAGTTAAAGTACATTGGCAGCCTTTACACACGCTTCAGTCAGTGTAGCTTTTCTCTAATCCTGATAAAGACCATGTGGTATGAAATAGAATGAGGTTGCGTTAGTGTCACAAACCAGCTAAGCGCCAGCACTCGTTTTCTCAGTGATCTGCTAAAACCACTTATTTTTTTCCCCACCTTCCGCCCGAATGTAGCTGAAATAGGCTCCAGCAACCGCAAACGGGACAAGCGGTAGAAAATAGATGGATGGATTATTTAATATGTCGTTTTTTATTGGTTTGAACTCACACATGCATTGTTGGCTAGAGTCAAGACTTGCTTGATAGTAAGGCAATTTATAGAGAAACTAGTTTGGTTTTGAACAAACAATATTTTTTGTTGGGGTTAAAGGTTGCTGTGTAAAAACAACACATGAAAAGCAAAGCAAAGTTACATTCAGTCGAGCCTTTTATTAAAAAAAAAAAAATGCCCCAAAGAAGACTGAGCAGTCTGTTTGCAGGGCACTTTCAGTTGGGGTAGGGGCTTCAATCGTATCACCCGCTGCTTGTTGAGTAGAGAAATACATGCTTTCATAAAAGTCTTTCTAATAACAAGGTTTGCTAGATTAGAACATGAGAACATTTAAACACTTTAAATTGAGTCTATTGAAGGGACTGAATACTCATTAAACATAGTGACAAAGTCTGTAACAGTCAGACACAGAAGAGCTTAGGTGGCATCCACTCCGGTGTCCGTGTGCAGCGACTGACCGCCTAACATGGCCATGGTGTCACACACACGTAATGACAGCAATAGGAGGAAAAATTATCGCCTAGATAGATTTTGTGTCCTAATATAACTGTTGGTGGGTCACAGCCAGTACACAACATGTAAGAAGAGGATGGATCAAAACATACATTGGTGGTGTCAACAGATGTATTAGCAGTATATTTAGGGTCCGCCCTGCAATGGCAAAGGACATCCATGTCCTTTGCCATGCAAGGACCCTATTGAATCTGCTGCGTTTTATTATTATTATTGTTTATTCCGCTCCTTCGCACCCTAATTTGACCCCCTTAACATGCTTCAAAACTCACCAAAGTTGACACACACGTCGGTACGGTGGGCCTTCCCAACTTATTAAGCAACCAAACCCCAAAAATCAAAATTGCGCTCTAGCGCCCCCTAAAACGAAAAAAAAAACAGACTGCTTGTAACTTCCGTTAGGAATGTCGTAGAGACATGAAACAAAAACCTCTATGTAGGTCTGACTTAGACCTAAATTCCATAATTGTATCTTCTGGGGCCAAAATCAACAAAATATTTTCAAAAACCCATTCAAAGCCAAATTTTCACAAAAAAATGCAATTTTTGCCTCTTTGAGCTGTAATTTGCCCCCCTTAAAATGCTTCAAAACTCACCAAACTTGGCACACACATCAGGACTGGCAGAAATTGCGATCTAATGAAAAAAAAAAAAAATAGAAATCAAAATTGCGCTCTAGCGCAATTTTTGAATAAAACACAGAAAAAACTGCTTCCAGGAAGAAAACATAGACAAAACTGCTTGTAACTTCCGGTAGGAATGTCGGAAAGACATGAAACAAAAACTTCTATGTAGGTCTTACTTAGACCTACATTTTAATAATTGACAGCTAGCAGAAAAAATCAACAGGAAGTTGGCAATTACCCCTTCAAAATAAAAGTTTTCGTGAAAACCCGTAACCTTTTTCAAATCGAAACTCCTCCCAGTGCGTTTGTCGTTTCGGCTTCAAACTCGCACAGGAGAGAGATTGAACCCTTTTAAAAAAAGTGGTCGGACAAAATTGTGATAAGTTTTAAGGGTTTGATTTTACGCGCCTTCAAAGATCCCCTGCGCAAATTTTCCTAAAAAAGATAATTTTTACCTCTTTGAGCTGTAATTTGACCCCCTTAAAATGCTTCAAAACTCACCAAACTTGGCACACACATCAGGACTGGCAACAATTGCGAGCTGATGAAAAAACCAAACCCCAAAACTCAAAATTGTGCTCTAGCGCCCCCTAGGAATACAACACAGACAAACTACTCCTAGGAAGAAAACAAAGACAAAACTGCTTGTAACTTCCGGTAGGAATGTCGTAGAGACATGAAACAAAAACCACTATGTAGGTCTGACTTAGACCTACATTTGAATAATTAACATACTTTGGCAAAAATCAACAGGGAGCTTGATATTTTCACTTCAATACAACAACTGCATTACTTTCGCAATGCATTAAATAGTGTCACCAAGGCTTCTCCTGCCGTGGGGCTCGGGGACAGCAACCCAAGGCGCGCTCGCACCTTCGCACCCTAATTTGACCCCCTTAACTTGCTTCAAAACTCACCAAAATTGACACACACATCGGTATGGAGTGGCAGACCAACTTATTAAGCAACCAAACCCCGAAAATGAAAATTGCGCGCTAGCGCCCCCTAGGAAGAGACAAAAAACAGACTGCTTGTAACTTCCGTTAGGAATGTCGTAGAGACATGAAACAAAAACCTCTGTGTAGGTCTGACTTAGACCTACATTTCCAATAAACACTGCTGTACCTAAAATCAACAGGAAGTTGGCAAAAACCCCTTCAAAACAAAATTTTCGCAAAATATGCCTTTTTTGCCTCTTTGAACTGAAATTTGACCCCCTTAAAATGCTTCAAAGTGCAAGTTAGAGCTATACAATGCCAAGCGAAAGCCATTTATCAACAACATCCAGAAACGCAAATCTATAATTTGACCCCCTTAACATGCTTCAAAACTCACCAAATTTTACACACACATCAGGACTGGTGAAAATTGCCATCCAATAAAAAAACCAAACCCCAAAAATGAAAATTGTGCTCTAGCGCCCCCTAGGAAAATAAACTGATAAAACTGCTTGTAAATTCTGTTAGGAATGTCGTAGAGTGATGAAACAAAAACTTCTATGTAGGTCTGTCTAAGATCGGGACTCGGGGCACGGCGGCGGCGGCGGCGGCCAACGGCGGACCCGACCAACGCTGCTTGCAGCTTTAATTTTATTTTGTTTTTGTTAATGTTTTCGAAGTCGGGGAGTAGTTTCCTGGACACAAGGAATTTGAAGGCAAAAGCCTAAGAATTGAAATGAGTAGTAGCTACTGATTTTTTGCTTTTGTTTGTTATTGTATACTATAGACTTTGTTTTGCTCAAACAATTATATGTACCGTATTTTCCGCACTATAAGGTGCACCTAAAAACCAAAAATTTTCTCAAAGGCTGAAAGTGCACCTTATAATCCGGAGCGCCTTATTTATGGACCAATATTGAGCCACAACAGGTCTCACAACTACGGTAAGCAGCCGGCGACTTCATTTTACCCCGTAGGAGAAGAAGCGCGCGGTGCATGCTAGGATATATTACTGTGCCAGGTGTGCCGTTTTCATTTCCATTTGTGTGTTTATGTAAAGACCCCAAAATGGCTCCTATTGACAGACATGAGTTCAGGAAAGCAGGAATTGTCACTGAACTGCTAGACAACAGCAGCGACACTGACTCCATTAATGACGTCTCAAAATAATGCAAAGCAATAACAATATATCAATAACTCAACGTTGCTCAAACGTTAATGTCACACAACACAACACACAAAATAAATATGTAGAGCTCACTTTATTAAGTTATTCCTCATCCACGAATCCATCAAATTCTTCTTCTTCAGTGTCCGAATTAAACATGCCACAAGAGGTCTCGCAACTACGGTAAGCAGCTGCCGACTTAATTTTCCCCCGCGGTGCGCGCGGTGCATCCTGGGATACATGACGTCTTACCGGCTCCATCTCGTAGAAGACGTCATTAATGGAGTGAGTGTCGCTGCTGTTGTCTAGCAGTTCAGTGACAATTCCTGCCTTCCTGAAATCATATCCCTCAATAGGAGCCATTTTGGGGTCTTTACATAAACACACAAATGGAAATGAAAACGGCACGCCTCGCGCATTCATATATCCCAGCATGCACCGCGCGCTTCGTCTACGGGGGTGAATGAAGTCGGCGGCTGCTGACCGTAGTTGCAAGACCTGTTGTGGCATGTTTAATTCGGACACTGAAGAAGAACAATTGAAGGGATTCGTGGATGAGGAATAATTTAATAAAGTGAGCTTTACATGTTTATTTTGTGTGTTGTGTTGTGTGACATTAACGTTTGAGCAACGTTTAGTTATTGATATATTGTTATTGCTTTGCACTATTTTGAGTGTTACTATATTGTGATTGCGCAAACGTTTGATTTACCATAACAGTATCAGACTGTTTTGTACAGGTTTATTGAATCGAGGAATAGTTCCCCTCCACAATGTGATATAAATGTTGCACTACAAGTTATACCTTGCTGTTGTTAAAAGATAAGCGAAATACCATTTACCTCGGGGAAAATAGTAAAACTTCATTTTGGGAGTGAACGGAGTTGTCAGAACGCTGGTTTGTAATCTATTCATAAAGTTTGACTGACCTGACTGTGTTGTTGACAATCCCTTTAGCGCAGCTCCAGCTAATGAATGCATAACGTAACCCCAGCCTCTACTGTAGCATCTATTCTATGCGCCTTTATATATGAAAAAAGTTTTAAAATAGGCCATTCATTGAAGGTGTGCCTTATAATCCGGTGCGCTAGGAACTACTTTAAATACTATTTAAAATATTGTGTTGATATTGTTAAACTGTCAGCTGCATTCACCATAAATACATATATATTATTTACAGTCAATACAAGTGCTCTGTATTGGCATTATGGCTGAGTGATATATGGATATACTCAATATATGGCGGGTTTGTCTCTGTGCAATTTAGAAAATGACTATATGGTGATATTGGAGTAAGGGCTGGGCGATATTAGCTTTTATTAATATCGTGATATTTTTATGCCATATTGCGATATACGATATATATTACGATATTTTGCCTTGGGCTTGAATGAACACTTGATGCATATAATCACAGCAGTATGATGATTCTATGTGTCTACATTAAAACATTCTTCTTCATACCACATTAATATATGCTCATTTTAAACTTTCATGCAGAGAGGGAAATCACAACTAAGTCAATTGAACAAAACTGTATTAATTAAATACTCTTCATTCTCCCACGGGTGACTTTTTAAATGAAAGAACAAATGAATAGTGTTGCTACCTTTTTGTAGTAACACTTCTGCTGCATACTTTGCATTGATTGATTGATTGATTGATTGATTGATACTTTTATTAGTAGATTGCACGGTACAGTACATATTCCGTACAATTGACCACTAAATGGTAACACCCGAATACATTTTTCAACTTGTTTAAGTCGGGTCCACGTTAATAATTCATGGTACAAATATATACTATCAGCATAATACAGTCATCCCACAGGTTAATCATCAGAGTGTATACATTGAACAGCATATTGCTGTTGTCTGCTGAATATCTTCCCACTTGAAGCCAAACCACTGCCAGATGATGGATCCCCTACTGTTTATGTTGGGCATTTATTGTTTTTCCTCCATTTGTGATCAGTTTCACACCATCTCTCTCTTGTATTGTCACAAGCTCTGCTCCGCTCAACCTGAATCAGCTAAAGTTAGCCATGCTGCTACCTCTCTGATCGGCGAGAGCTATGACGCTAGACTCGCGAGAGTATGTGACGTATGTAAGAAGGGTTTGTTTTCTGTATCCGTCAGAATGAGAGACGAGGAGGAGTGAGAAACGCCTGTTGTGTGATGCACGCAGCTAAATGCAACTCGGCCTGCTTCAGCTAACGTCAGCCATGCTAACGTTAGCTCTCGGCGAGAGCGTGTGACGTATGTAAGAAGGCAGGCTTGTTTTACGTCCCTGAGGAGGACAGACGAGAAGGAGTGAGACACGCCAGTAATGTAATGCACGCAGCTTAACGCAACGGTGTGAGAACATATAATCGAATATTACGATATAGTCATTTTCTATATCGCACAGAGACAAACCTGCGATATATCATATATATTGATATATTGCCCAGCCCTAATTGGAGTATAGTTCTTACGCAGTTGCTTTTAGCTGCTGGCATTACACTACAGGCTCTTCTCACTCTTTCTTGTGTGTCCTTCTCACAGACAGCAAGCGCACCTTCTTACACACGTCACATACTGTCACATCATACGTCACATACGTATACACCAGGGGTGCCCATTACGTCGATCGCGATCGACTGGTCGATCTCGGAGGGTGTGTCAGTCGATCTCAAGCCAGGCATTAAAAAATATACATAAAAATGAGCAATCATCAATCATACCAAGACTTCACTTTCGTCAGTTGTTTGACATTCTCGGCACCCGAGGATCTTGTGGGATGACGCTGGCTGCTGCAAGCTCATATTTAAGAAAAAAATCACTAACAGGGCAGACGCAGAGAAACGCATTTTATTTCTAGAGACTCCATACCTACTGTCAAAACTCTAAAGACCGACTGCGCAGTTCCTGTCTTCACCATAAAAGACCTGTTTCATCCTGCCTATGCTAACAAAATAAGAGTCTCAGAAAGCTAGCGTGCACAAGCTAGCAAGCTACGGAGTTTGATGCCAATGTATTTCTCCCCCACCCTCAGCGACCGCTTTCTCACTTGCTTGCCCACCCGCACACTCACTGACGTCACTCACCTGCTGCCAGACATTAAAGGGCCACACACATATGCTAATCTCATAACAAAGTGTTTAAAAACGAGTATGCAAGTTGGACAAATGAGATGCCAAATCCAACCACTTTCATGTGGGATTGGAGAGAAAGGAGGACTTTTTTTTTCCTCCATTTGAAAATGCGGACGTTATCAGCACCACTGTCTAATTCCAATCAATGCAAGTCATCAGAATCAAATACACCAACTTATATTCTTGTCTTCATGAAAGAAAGGAATCCATGTGTGTTAAACATGCATGTATTATCATTAAACACCATTAACTTGTTAACAAAAATGTCTCTTTCATAAATATAAATTATAAATAGGAATGAGGTACATCTCCTCGACTTGGTCAATTGAAAAGTAGCTCGCCTGCAGAAAAAGTGTGTGCGCCCCTGGTATACACCCTTGCCCAGCAGAGAGGTAGCAGCATGTAACGTTAGCTGTGATGCTGGTGGTAACACAAGAGAAAGAAGGTGCCAATCTTGTAACAAATGAAGAAAGAAGTAATTCCCATGAAAAACAGCAGGGGGTCCATCATGTGGCGGGCGTTTGGCTTCAAGTGGGAATATGTCGAACAAACAACATTAATTTGTCAAGTGTGGGGCAAAAGCGTTGCTACCAAAAGTAGCATTACTGCTAATATGTAGCATCATTTGAAAAGTCACCTGCTAGAGAATGAAGAGTGTTTGAAACTGTGCATGTCAACATCTCCATTCGGTGCCACACCAACAAAATGCCGAGGCAAACATTTCCAGATCAACACCATATAAAAAAATTGTTTTTTTTTTAGTTGTGATTTCCTTCTCTGCATGAAAGTTTAAAAGTAGCATATATTAATACATTGTGAAGAAGAATGTTTTAATGTAGACACATAGAATCATCATACTGCTGTGATTATATGCATCAAGTGTTCATTAACTAAGGCAAAATATCGAGATATATATCGTTTATCGCGATATGGCCCAAAAATATTGCGATATTGAAAAAAGGCCACATCGCCCAGCCCTAATTGGCCTCGGCCGATCTCTCTCATGTATGACTGCTCTCCGTATTGTCAGCATAAAACCCTGTACGGAACATCCCTAGTGATTATCATTTTGGCCATAACCGTCCACCCCTAGTGTGACGTGTATACTAGGGATGTAGGATTATGGCCAAATTGACCCACATCTAGGGGTGTAACGGTACATGTATTTGCATTGAACCGTTTCGGTACGGGGGTTCCGGTTCGGTGCGGAGGAGTACCGAACGAGTTCCACACGAACATGAAGTAGCCGCCTATGCTAAAGTCTTAACAAGCTGCTCCGCTCCGTTCTGCCTCTGTGTCCGTCTGTACACATCACCCAGCATTGTCCCTCCCACACAACCATCCGATTGGTTACAACAGTAGCGATAACAAGCCAATCTGCAGTGTGTATTCAGAGCGCATCTAGTCAGCGCTTCAGCGTCCTGGCTTTAGGTGAAGGCTAGTTAGCTTTTGGTGTAACGTTAGCTCATTTTGCAGTGTGTGCGTGTGTGTTACAGACAGTGTTGATTAAGGTGTGTTGAAGCAGCAAAAAAGGACATTATGTTAAATGAAGAGTTTCTGTCTCTGATAGTGTATATTATAATGTAAGTGCATCATAAAGCCTACATGAACTCCTATTGCTATTGTACTATTTTTCAGCTATAGTTACATTAATCATTAGTAATGTAGCAGCCTAGTTTGAATGGCAGTGTCCCTGCTATCACATGTTGATACAAAAATAACATATACATAATAAAAAAACAACCAAAGGCTTCCCCAATGCTGTAATAAATTAAGCATGATGAGTTGACTTGTAACTGTTTGTTGCACGTTTTATATGTAGAAAAAAAGTTGTCATTTTATTTCATCTAAGCAACAACTTGAGGCAGTTTAATGTGGATTAATGTCGGCAGAATTTATATAGTGTTCCCAATGTTAAAAGGATCAACCATTGTTTACAAATTTGGTAGATAAATAACCAAAACATTTATATTTTGTTGTTTTCTTACTGTACCTAAAATGAAACGAACCGTGACCTCTAAACCGAGGTATGTACTGAACCGAAATTTTTGTGTACCGTTACACCCCTACCCACATCATTTACCCACTTACAGTATGTTTCATCGGCTGCCACTTAAAATACTTCATATTTAATATTACACCAATACCACATTTTGTCGGGGTCATTTTACTTTTTCTATTTTTTTTGTGTTCACATCTCATTGATTTAAACAAATGTATTTATTATTTTTTTATGAAAAATGTTTGTTTTAGGATCTATTATTTAGAAGTTTTAGCCAGTCTGTGTAAGTTTTAAAGTTGAAGTGTTCTACTTGAATTGTATTAAAATGGGGACATGTTATGTTGTTTAGATCTTGTAGGTTTTCATGTGTTATTAGTCATTCGAAGCAAGCTGATATGTCAACACCATGTAAGATGCTCAGATTTAAAAATGTCATTTTGCCATTCTCGTCCTCTTGTAACTCCGCCCTCGTTCTTCTCCCCGCAGGTGGGCGACATAGTCAAGGTGACGCGCATGAACATCAGTGGTCAGTGGGAGGGTGAGGTGAACGGACGAAGGGGTCTCTTCCCATTCACCCATGTGAAAATTATAGACCCCCAGAACCCAGATGAGAGTGACTAAATGACAAATGGAACCTTATTGCCTAGACCCAGCTGTACGTGAGTCTCCCTCTCCTTCCCACAGTGTCACCATGTGCTTTTCCCTGCTATGGGCTGTACAATGACATTACCCCCGACCCCCAAAAACCCTTCCTATCTTTTAGCCGCTGTTGCAAGAGGCTTTGACTGTTTACATCTTTGGATTGAACTAAACACCTGACTCCCCCTGACAAACAGTGTTCTTAGACCCGGGGTCCATTATCATTTCCACCACTCTTTGTTTTTTCTTCAACACATGTATATTTACCACATGGCTAGACAATTTTTGGGTGTGTATGTTGCGTTTCCAAGTGATTAATTGTACAAAAGAACGGACTATGGCAACGTGGATCTCGCAAGCTATTCTAATATCTGGGGAACACTTAACGTGTTTTTGTGTGATGGACGAATCATTGTGTTGACTTTGTGTCACCTGATCAACAAGGATGTGTGCCGGAAGAGGCATGTTTGCATGGCTTTGAGCACAACAATGCTGTACCTAAAGAGGAGCTTGTTGACATCCAAGCACTACAACAGCACTCCCCACTACAATATAGCATGTCACATCATGAGGACCCCCACCCCACAGGTGAGAAACGCCCCCAAAAAGTCTCAGTAAGCCAATGAGATCCCAGTAAATGCCTTTAAGAAAGAAATCTTTTGCCACATTACAGCCTGGTGTATACTCTCGCGTCACATAACTTGCATAAGCCAAGCCGTTTTGGCCCCTCCCTCTGCGTACCGTCCCGCAGCATTTGCATGAAAACGGATATTGTTTACTTTATCTCAGTGCACCATAAAAATAATTACTGCGAAAGTCAGAAAGTACGACAATCGTTAAATTTTATTGCCAAAAATCAATAATAGTGACCATGCACATTAACACAAGCATGTCGTTAAAGTAGTTAACAGTTTTATTTTCAATTACATGATAGAACTCTCTTGGCTTGCATCCTGAACAGCTGAATGGCTCTGCTAAAAACCAGCATCTTCTGCATTGCAACTAGTTCACAAGTTGCACAGTCCATCTTCCCAAATGTATTTTCCTCTGGTTTTTGATTATAACGTCCATGAAAAGTAAACTGATCAATCTGAATGACGTATTCCAGTGTCAACAAAGATGTCGATGTTGCGGTTGTCATCACTCTTTACAAGAAGGTAAATATCTAGTTGACAGCTCCGGTGGCTCCTTTTGGACACACTGCCTCTTAGTGTTTTGGAAGAGAATTACACGTCTGGCGCCACCCCCAGGGAAGAACTTTGAATCAAAACAAGACAACAGCTATGTGACACGGGAGTATATTCCAGGCTCAAGTCTTCTCTTAATGTTTTTAAATGTGTACTCCTTGTCTATTTAGGATTTTTACCTAGCGTTATTCTTTATTCATGCACATGATGGAAATGTTGCCGTCATTTCTATTTTAATCATATGGGTGCCTGCCTGACCCCCGCCCGACATATCTGCTGTAAGAAAAAAAAGACTTGCCTCTCTCTCACCTCTCAAATTGTTTTTCCCTTCACTTGCTCCTTCTAGTATTTGTTGGGAAGTGTTCCTGTGAATGCTATTGAACAAAAGGGAAACGGCCTGCTGGTTGCCTCTCAGGGCAAAGGAGACGCTTGTGGCCAAACGCTGCTTTATGTCCTGTATTTCCCGCTCCTTTATGATTTCATGACTTGATCAAACCCTCCTAATTAAGCAATACACCTGACGTTCAGCTGCCCTCTTGAAGTCACCTTCTCGTGCTTCTGAGTTGTTTAGTAATGACATTACCAGTATTACTGTGTTACACTACCAGTATTACTGTTACATTACCAGTATTACTGTGTTCCCAACTCTTAGATAAGCCTGTATTTGACTTCAGAATAAATAAAAAAATTGTGCCTTTTTATTTTCATATACCATTGACACGTGTTAATATTTCCCATGGTTAACACCTGTGCTGGTATTGACCCTTTATGTACAGAACAAGTAAATAAAATTTACATCTACTACTTTGGAGCGCATGTGTGTGTGTGTCGTCCTTCAGAGCAGAACTGGAGCGCCTCGTGTTCCACTTCTTTAATTCTGCCTCTGCCCAGGAGAAAAAGGAGGCAATTAATGCATTTTAATGAAGCGCTAATAAAAGACAGTCAGCTGACCCAGACTCAGCAGATTGAAACTTTTCAAGGGCAGAGTGGGACATGGTGGCTGTTTTCTTCAAAATGGCTCTCAGCTTTTCTTTTTTTTTTTTTTTTATAAAACATTGTTTAGAGCTGTGGAAACTTTCTTTTTGAGTACAGGTGCTGCATTGGATTTCAGATGCCCAAATGTTCCACTAACATTCTAACCAGAAATTAGCCCGGCTCCTGGTTATCGTCTCAAACGTGTTTTCATTGAGGGCCACATCGCAGTTGTGGCTGCCCTCGGTGGGCCGCATCTAACAGATATATGCACGTACATTTATAGGGTTTCACTTCATGATATCATTACACAATTGCCTAAACGTTTCAACATTTGTGATTAAGGGCTATATAGGTAAATTTGATGATTTTTTTGTAAGCTTTAAAAAAAAAAAAGGCACCACATTTTTATTGTAAACATTTACGGTAATTTTTACAGGATATTGCTGTAAATTAAAAAATGGTAATATTATTTTTTTTAAATTAAATTCTGATTTGCCAGTTTTTACTATAAAATGTATCATCATTTCACAGTGTACATTTTGTAGATAACTTGCTTTAAGTCATATTTTGATTTTAACAAAAAAAGTCTGAATTGTATGATACTATATTTGTTGCATTATTACATTTTAAAATATATGCAATTGCCATGCAAGGCGCTTATAATTTCTAGGGAATATCTTTGTGGAGGGGGGGTCGGTCTAAGCCTGGGGTTCAGACTGAGGCCAAGGGAAAAAACAACTCATAGCCCTAGCACATATCCCTCTTACATGTGTGTTAGAGGGAAACATTAAAGGACATTAAAGACAATAAAATAACAGAGCTGATGCAAACAGCCACTTCTACATACAGCTATGAATAAAAAGTAAAAGAAACATATATACTGTGGCGGCTTCTGCGGTGTTCCATACCATCGTCTGCTGGGGTGGAGGGAGCATGGCCAGAGACAGGAGCAGACCCAACAAAGCAACCAAGAGAGCCGACTCTACTCTCGGCCGCCCACCAACTCTCGGCCAGTGTCCAGTCCGCATGGATGAGCGAGGATACGTCCAAGGAGACCGAGGTGTCTGATACCTGCTCAATCAGCCAATACACCGAAGCGTGTCCGTCCTGGCGCTCAGTCCTTGCTTAGCACTCACCGTCCTCAGCGAGCAGTGATGGTTGCTGCCGGTCAGCTAGTGCTGCTGCTTCGGCAAAGTTGACTGATTCAATGTTATCAACAAAAGTGACAAGTTAAACATTTGCCTTTGCTAAATGGACAGCCAGCACATGCAGGACATCTAACATCTGTGAAAACCAAGTCCTGCAAGAAAATGTCACTCACAGCTGATGTGTCGTACCTTCCTGGCGAATATTGGACATTTGTAAGTAATCACAAGGAGCTGGGGTCGCATTGTACAAAAACAAATAAAAGGTTAGCCTTTTCATTTGAAAAAGGTAAGCAAGCTTGTTTGTGTCAACTGTTTAAAGGCCTACTGAAACCCACTACTACCCACCACGCAGTCTGATAGTTTATATATCAATGATGAAATATTAACATTGCAACACATCCCAATACGGCCTTTTTAGTTTACTAAATTACAATTTTAAATTTCCCGCGAGTTTCTTCTTGAAAACGTTGCGTAATGATGACGTGTACGCTTGACGTCACGGGCTGTTAGGAAATATGAGCGCTGCACACACACACAGCTAAAAGTCGTCTGCTTTAATTGCATAATTACACAGTATTTTGGAGATCTGTGTTGCTGAATCTTTTGCAATTTGTTCAATTAATATTTGAGAAGTCACAATAGAAAGATGGAGTTGGGAAGCTTTAGCCTTTAGCCACACAAACACATGGACACACCCCTTCAACTATCAGGTACTGTTAAACTCACTAAAACACTAGTAACACAATAGAAAGATAAGGGATTTCCCAGAACTATCCTAGTAAATGTGTCTAAAAACATCTGAATTTGTCACATTGCAATCGCGTTTTTTTTTCTAACTTTTTTTTTTTTTTTTCCTAGTCCGTCGCTATCAATATCCTCAAACACGAATCTTTCACCCTCGCTCAAATTAATGGGGAAATTGTCGTTTTCTTGGTCCGCACTTTTTGTTGGAGGCTCCTATTAAAAACAATGTGAATATGTGAGGAGCCATCAACATGTGACGTCATCGTCTGCGACTTCCGGTAAAGGCAGGACTTTTCTATTAGCGACCAAAAGTTGCGAACTTTATCGTGGATGTTCTCTACTAAATCCTTTCAAAAAAAATTTGGCAATATCGCGAAATGATCAAGTATGACACATAGAATGGACCTGCTATCCCCGTTTAAATAAGAAAATTTCATTTCAGTAGGCCTATAAAGGGGAACAGTATCACCAGACCTATGTAAGCGTCAGTATATACCTTGATGTTGCAGAAAAAAGACCATATATTTTTTTAACCTATTTCCGAACTCAAAATGGGCGAGTTAAACGCCTTTCTGTTTATCCCTCTCTGAGCGACGACGTCAGAATGTGACGTCACATCGGTCATCAACGCCATTTTCCCTACCACATCGAGTCAAATCAGCTCTGTTATTTTCCGTTTTTTCGACTGGTTTCCGTACCTTGGAGACATCATGCCTCGTCGGTGTGTTGTCGGAGGGTGTAACAACACGATCAGGGACGGATTCAAGTTGATTTACGTAGAATGTGCATCGATTAGCATGGCATGCTAATTGTTGCTAACATGCTATTTAGGCTAGCTGTGTGCATTATGCCTGATTTGTAGCTATATTTACATCCAGCCTTTCCCTCCACCCACATTTAATGCCAAACAAACACATACCAATCGACGGATTTAAGTTGCTCCAGTGTCAAGAGATGCGAAAGTCCCTCGTTTGTTTTTTACTGGCGATGCTACGATTGAGATGGCACAGAAATGGCAAGAATGTCTGGATATCCTGTGACACTCAAAGCAAATGCATTCCCAACGATAAAGTCAACCAAATCACAAAGTGTTGTTGTTATTGACTTACTGATCCAGTGTCAATGCGAAAGTCCTGATCGGTTGGTCTGCACATTTTACCGGCGATGCTAACGCCGAATAGCGTCAATAGCTATTTGCTCAATAGCTTCAGTTTCTTCTTTAATTTCGTTTTCGCTATCTGCCTCCATACTCCAACCGTCCGTTTCAATACATGCGTAATCTGTTGAATTGCTTAAGCCGCTGAAATCCGAGTCACAGGAAAATCGACAGTGGCTTCACAGATAGCGAAAATCAAGCACTTTAAAGCTTTTTTTAGGGATATTCCGGGAGATGTAAAACATTTTTAAAAAACTTTGAAAAATAAAATAAACCACTGGGAATTGATTTTTGTTGGTTTTAACCCTTCTGAAATTGTGATAATGTTCCCCTTTAAAGCTTCACAACAAACAAAGAAATACCGGCTGTGTTTCAGTGCTAAAGACAGCTGCAATCCACCGTTGTCCACCAACAGCATTGTTCTTT
Organism: Nerophis ophidion; assembly: GCF_033978795.1. Classification (NCBI taxonomy): domain Eukaryota; kingdom Metazoa; phylum Chordata; class Actinopteri; order Syngnathiformes; family Syngnathidae; genus Nerophis; species Nerophis ophidion. The sequence goes on from NC_084627.1 coordinate 28,195,093, forward strand.
ATAGTCTCCATTATTAAATGAACAAATTGCAAAAGATTCAGCAACACAGATGTCCAAATTACTGTGTAATTATGCCGTTAAAGCCGACTGCTTTTAGCCGTGTTTGGTGCAGCGCTAATATTTCCTTACAGTCCATGATGTCACGCGTACACATCATTCCGCGACGTTTTCAACAAGAAACTCGCGGAAAATTTTAAATTGCAATTTAGTAAACTAAAAAGGCCGTATTGGCATGTGTTGCAATGTTAATATCTCATCATTGATATATAGACTATCAGACTGCGTGGGTTTCAGTTGGCCTTTAAGCAGTCATCAAGCAACTGAAAACTATTAAAAATGAATTAACTGCTTTAAATAAAAAGAAAAACAAATAGAATTACATCATTGGCATGCAAACTATTCATAAATGCATACATTCTAGTGGTTTCACAAACATATGTTCACTAATCAATATTGACCTGTAACCTTCCATTGTTTCCTGAAGTCGCTATATGGGCTTTTATTCCAAACCATGATCCATTGAAGCCACACACCAACGTGACGCGTGCAGCAAAATAGTCATCTTGTGTAACTTGTGGAACGTTTGCTGATATCAAATAATCCATAAGACTAATGTGCCAGCATCAATGTTAGCTGGGCTGTGATGGCCGCCGCTGGGAGTCTGACCTCTCCGTAGGCTGTGTGTGTGTGTGTGTGTGTGTGTGTGTGTGTGTGTGTGTGTGTGCGTGCGTGCGTGCGTGCGTGCGTGCGTGCGTGCGTGCGTGCGTGCGTGTGTGTGATGAAAGCACGGTGCCGTGTCTGCAGACCTTCATCCAGTCCATTAGCACCACACCCTCTGCCCATTCCTCTATTGACCCCTGCATGTTTTATTCTACTTACTTACTACCAACAGACGAAATGGAATACATTCATTTTTGCCCTCAAAATTCTACACACAATACCCCATTATGACAATGCGAATTTTATATATATTTTTATTTTGCAAATTTGTTAAAAATATAAAAAATCAGTCTTCACAGTCAGAGTGTGTAACGCCATGTTACGCCTTCAAGATATTCTCAGTAATGCTGTGACGTGTGACTGCATCAAACAAAAACCTGGTCAGTGCATTTTTTTTTTCACCTGACTTGAACTGGACTATAATCACCTGACTTGATCTGGTCTACATCACCTGACTTGACCTGGACTACAATCACCTGACTGACTTGACCTGGACTATAATGACTTTACTTGACCTGGACTACATCACCTGACTTGACCTAGACTATGATCACCTGACTTGACCTGGACTACATCCCCTGACTTGGCCTGGACTACAATCACCTGACTGACTTGACCTGGACTATAATGACTTTACTTGACCTGGAATATATCACCTGACTTGACCTAGACTATAATCACCTGACTTGTCCTGGACTACATCACCTGACTTGACCTGGACTATAATCACCTGACTTGACCTTGACTACATCACCTGACTTGTCCTGGACTAGATCACCTGACTTGAATCACCTGACTTGACCTTGACTACATCACTTAACTTGACCTGGACTATAATCACCTGACTTGAACTGGACTATATCACCTGACTTGAATCACCTGACTTGACCTTGACTACATCACCTGACTTGATCTGGACTACTCCCCTGACTTGACCTGGACTACAATCACCTGACTTGACCTGGACTACATCACCTGACTTGACCTGGACTATAATCACCTGACTTGACCTGGACTACATCACCTGACTTGACCTGGACTACATCACCTGACTTGTCCTGGACTACATCACCTGACTTAAATCACCTGACTTGACCTGGACTACATCACCTGACTTGACTTGGACTACATCACCTGACTTGACCTGGACTGTAATCACCTGACTTGACCTGGACTACATCACCTGACTTGACCTGGACTATAACCACCTGACTTGACCTTGACTACATCACCTGACTTGTCCTGGACTACATCACCTGACTTGACTTGGACTACATCACCTGACTTGACCTGGACTGTAATCACCTGACTTGACCTGGACTACATCACCTGACTTGACTTGGACTACATCACCTGACTTGACCTGGACTGTAATCACCTGACTTGACCTGGACTACATCACCTGACTTGACCTGGACTATAACCACCTGACTTGACCTTGACTACATCACCTGACTTGTCCTGGACTACATCACCTGACTTGACCTTGACTACATCACTTAACTTGACCTGGACTATAATCACCTGACTTGAACTGGACTATATCACCTGACTTGAATCACCTGACTTGACCTTGACTACATCACCTGACTTGATCTGGACTACATCCCCTGACTTGACCTGGACTACAATCACCTGACTGACTTGACCTAGACTATAATGACTTTACTTGACCTGGACTACATCCCCTGACTTGGCCTGGACTACAATCACCTGACTGACTTGACCTGGACTATAATGACTTTACTTGACCTGGAATATATCACCTGACTTGACCTAGACTATAATCACCTGACTTGTCCTGGACTACATCACCTGACTTGACCTGGACTATAATCACCTGACTTGACCTTGACTACATCACCTGACTTGTCCTGGACTAGATCACCTGACTTGAATCACCTGACTTGACCTTGACTACATCACTTAACTTGACCTGGACTATAATCACCTGACTTGAACTGGACTATATCACCTGACTTGAATCACCTGACTTGACCTTGACTACATCACCTGACTTGATCTGGACTACTCCCCTGACTTGACCTGGACTACAATCACCTGACTTGACCTGGACTACATCACCTGACTTGACCTGGACTATAATCACCTGACTTGACCTGGACTACATCACCTGACTTGACCTGGACTACATCACCTGACTTGTCCTGGACTACATCACCTGACTTAAATCACCTGACTTGACCTGGACTACATCACCTGACTTGACTTGGACTACATCACCTGACTTGACCTGGACTGTAATCACCTGACTTGACCTGGACTACATCACCTGACTTGACCTGGACTATAACCACCTGACTTGACCTTGACTACATCACCTGACTTGTCCTGGACTACATCACCTGACTTGACTTGGACTACATCACCTGACTTGACCTGGACTGTAATCACCTGACTTGACCTGGACTACATCACCTGACTTGACTTGGACTACATCACCTGACTTGACCTGGACTGTAATCACCTGACTTGACCTGGACTACATCACCTGACTTGACCTGGACTATAACCACCTGACTTGACCTTGACTACATCACCTGACTTGTCCTGGACTACATCACCTGACTTGACCTTGACTACATCACTTAACTTGACCTGGACTATAATCACCTGACTTGAACTGGACTATATCACCTGACTTGAATCACCTGACTTGACCTTGACTACATCACCTGACTTGATCTGGACTACATCCCCTGACTTGACCTGGACTACAATCACCTGACTGACTTGACCTAGACTATAATGACTTTACTTGATCTGGACTACACCCCCTGACTTGACCTGGACTATAATCACCTGACTTGACCTGGACTACATCACCTGACTTGACCTGGACTACATCACCTGACTTGTCCTTGACTACATCACCTGACTTAAATCACCTGACTTGACCTGGACTACATCACCTGACTTGACTTGGACTACATCACCTGACTTGACCTGGACTACATCACCTGACTTGACCTGGACTATAACCACCTGACTTGACCTTGACTACATCACCTGACTTGTCCTGGACTACATCACCTGACTTGACTTGGACTACATCACCTGACTTGACCTGGACTGTAATCACCTGACTTGACCTGGACTACATCACCTGACTTGACTTGGACTACATCACCTGACTTGACCTGGACTGTAATCACCTGACTTGACCTGGACTACATCACCTGACTTGACCTGGACTATAACCACCTGACTTGACCTTGACTATAATCACCTGACTTGACCTGGACTACATCACCTGACTTGAATCACCTGACTTGACCTGGACTACATCACCTGACTTGACCTGGACTATAATCACCTGACTTGACCTGGACTACATCACCTGACTTGTCCTGGACTACATCACCTGACTTGAATCACCTGACTTGACCTGGACTTTAATCACCTGACTTAACCTGGACTACATTACCTGACTTGACCTGGACTACATCACCTGACTTGAATCACCTGACTTGACCTGGACTACATCACTTGACTTGACCTGGACTATAATCACCTGACTTGACCTGGACTTTAATAACCTGACTTGACCTGGACTATAATCACTTGACTTGACCTGGACTTTAATCACCTGACTTGACCTGGACTACATCACCTGACTTGACCTGGACTATAATCACCTGACTTGACCTGGACTATAATCACCTGACTTGACCTGGGCTACATCACCTGGGAATGATGAAACCAGCAAAGCTAAACGTCAATTTGTAAAGTATTTACATCAGGGGTCTCAGACACGCGGCCTGCGGGCCAATTTCGGCCCGCGAGACGTTATTTTGCAGCCAACACCTTGATATGTAAATTTAGTGTTAGTGTGGCCCGCGAGTTTTATATGAATGGCGCTTGACAGCGTCATATTTGCTATAATTACCAACCCTCACAAATTTTATAGGAGACTCCGGAATATCAGGCTATCATTCAAGCAGGCATGTGATTCTTCTGTCTAAAGTAGGAATTACGTCTTTTTTAATCTCGGGGTTAAAAAAAAAGATCACATATCGACCAATCAACTACGGCGTAATATAGGTTATATTACGCCGTAGTTGATTGGTCGATATGTTCCTTGTGACCAATCAGGACATCTGTTATGAATGATGATGTTATTACCGCCATTTTCCAAATGTATAACGATGTCGGTTCTCGAGAGAATTTACGCTTTACGAGTAAAACAATCAATCAATCAATCAATCGATGTTTATTTATATAGCCCTAAATCACAAATGTCTCAAAGTAGTGTACAAACCATTATGACTACAACATCCTCGTAAGAACCCACATAAGGGCAAGGAAAACTCACACCCAGTGGGCAGGGAGAATTCACGAATTCACACCCAGTGGGACGCCAGTGACAATGCTGACTATGAGAAACCTTGGAGAGGACCTCAAATATGGATAATGATCTCGGCATCTTTAGTGGACAAAATGGAGCGAATTTTAGCGATATTACGGAGATGAAAGAAGGCCGTTTTAGTAACGCTTTTAATGTGTGACTCAAACGAGAGAGTTGGGTCGAAGATAATACCCAGATTTTTTACAGAGTCACCTTGTTTTATTATTTGGTTGTCAAATGTTAAAGTTGTATTACTAAATAGAGGTCGGTGTCTAGCAGGACCGATAATTAGCAATTCCGTTTTTTTGGCGTTAAGTTGCAAAAAATTAGCGGACATCCATTGTTTAATTTCATCAAGACACGCTTCCAACTGACTACAATCCGGCGTGTTGGTCAGCTTTAGGGGCATGTAGAGTTGGGTGTCATCAGCATAACAGTGAAAGCTAACACCGTATTTGCGTATGACGTCACCCAGCGGCAGCATGTAGATGCTGAAGAGTGCAGGGCCAAGGACCGAACCCTGGGGAACTCCACACGTTACCTTAACATAGTCCGAGGTCACATTGTTATGGGAGATGCACTGCACCCTGTCAGTAAGATAAGAGTTAAACCAAGACAGGGCTAAGTCTGACATACCAATTCGTGTTTTGATACGCTCTAATAAAATATTCTGATCGACGGTATCGAAAGCAGCGCTAAGATCGAGGAGCAGCAACATAGATAACGCATCAGAATCCATCGTTAGCAATAGATCATTAGTAATTTTTGCGAGGGCTGTCTCAGTAGAGTGATTTGCCCTGAAACCGGATTGAAAGGTTTCACATAGATTGTTAAACGCTAAGTGTTCATTTAGCTGCTCTGCAACAATTTTTTCCAGGATTTTCGAAATAAAGGGAAGGTGAGGTCAGGATCGAAGTTAGGTCTTTTAAGGAGAGGATGAATAACCTCTTTTTTGAATGCAAGGGGAACAGTGCCCGAGGAAAGTGATACGTTTATAATATTTAGCACTGATGGACCTAATAATACAGAAAGCTCCTTGATAAGTTTCCCAGGAAGAGGGTCAAGTAAACATGTTGTTTGTTTTATTCCATTTACACGTTGTAAGAATTCTTCTAATGTTATTTCATCAAAACGAGAGTAACTATTTTGGATATTTGCAGTATCCGCCCTATATACAGTCATATCTGTGTTAATAGAACCCAGTTGTAGCTGGGACGCATTGTCTTTAATCTCCTTTCTAGTAAGTTAAATTTTCTTATTAAAGAACTTCATACAGTCATCTGCCGAATGGGTGGAGCTACTGGAAGGAGTCCCTTGTTGGGTTAGCGATGCTACTGTACTAAACAAAAATTTTGGATCGTTTTTATTAAGGCGGATGAGATTTGAGTAATAATTAGTTTTAGCTAAGGTAAGCATGCGTTTATAAGTTATTAAACTATCACTCCATGCTTGATGGTGCACCTCAAGTTTAGTCGTGCGCCATTTGCGTTCCAGCTTTCTACATAATAATTTCTGAGCTCTAGTTTCTTCAGTAAACCATGGCGTACGCCTTTCTGGAGCCTTTTTTTAACTTCAGCGGTGCTATACTATCAATGGTTTCGCGCAGGGCCTTGTTAAAGTTGTTAGTGAGGTTATCAATAGAGCCCACATACTTTGGGAATGGTGCCATTACCGAGGGCAGTAGGCCAGCAAGAGTCGTTGTTGTGGCCGTATTAATGTTGCGGCTGCTATAGCGGTTATTATTATTATTATTAGCTTGCCGAACATGAGTCTGAACTTCGAATTTTATAAGGTAATGATCGGACATTACTTTAGTGTACAGGAGTATCATAACTTTGGAAACGGTGATACCTCTGACAAGCACTAGGTCTATCGTATTACCGCTGCGATGCGTCAGTTCATTTATTATTTGTGTAAGACTACAGCTATCAATTATAGTCTGGAGCGCCACGCACGGTGGGTCCGATGGGGTATTCATATGGATATTAAAGTCCTCCATTATAATTATATTATCGGCGTGCGTCACTACATCAGCAACAAACTCTGAGAATTCACTGATAAAGTCCGAACAGGGCCCTGGGGGGCGGTAGATAACAGCCAGGCACAGAGGCAGCGGTGTGGCAGACTTCGTAGAAAGCACCTCAAACGATTTATATTTATTATTTAAGTAAGGACTAAAGTTAAAGTTTTCGTTTTATATTAGTGCGACCCCCCCCCCTCCACTTTTAAGGGGACGGGCAATATGCGAATTCGTATAGTTAGGAGGAGATGCCTCATTTATCGCAAAAAAGTTGTCTGGTTTAAGCCAGGTTTCGCTAACACCGATGACGTTAAGGTTGTTGTCTCTAATGACCTCATTAACTAATAACGTTTTGGGAGACAATGATCTGATGTTTAGAAAGCCCATATTATAGGTAGTGGGCTGTTTTAAGGAGTTGTTGATGAAATTATCCGTAGTAGCAATGTTAATAATGTTGCGTTTATTATGCGCAGTGCACTTAAAATAATTACGACCATATCTAGGAATTGATATGACGGGAATTTTCAGTTTGTCTACTTGGTGCTGCGATAAACTGAACGCTTCATAATTTGCCACCTCAGTAGAACGCATGTCTAACTCTGACATAGTCATAGTCATAGCAGAAAAACCATTATGTGAGTTGTGTATTATTCTACAAAAATTGCTATGTGTACAGGGATTATCCAGCCTGGCGCTGGCTAGTTCTAGCTTAACTGACTCCATACCCAGGCTAGCAGGCTCTGTAATTGCCTGTGACCGGGCTTGCTGTAGTGCAGTTAGTCAATGCAAAATATATCTTCCGAGACAAGAGGATAGCGCCTTCCTGGTTAGGGTGAAGGCCGTCTCGCCTAAGCAAGCCAGGTTTGCCCCAGAAAGAGGGCCAATTATCAATAAACGTAAATCCCTGTTGTCTACAGAAGCTTTCCAGCCACTTGTTAAGAGAGACTAATCTGCTATACCTCTCATCATTGCCTCTCCCAAGCAGGGGACCAGAGACAATTACTCGATGCCTGGACATCTTTCTAGCGAGATTAAAAGCCCTGGCTATGTTTCTCTTTGTAATCTCTGATTGTCTCATCCTAACGTCATTGGAGCCAACGTGTATAACTATATTCGCATAACTAGTGGTGCGGTTAGCCTGTCGTACGTGTTTACTAGGCCTGTTGCGAGTTAGCTCCCTAAGATTAGCTTCTATGTCAGGTGCTTTGCCCCCGGGAATACACTTAATTGTGGCTGGTTTGCTAAGCTTTATGTTTCGGGTGATGGAGTCCCCTATGACTAAAGTGTGATGCCCGGTAGACTGGGGTGTAGGACTAGCTAAAGGGCTAAATCTGTTATGCGTCTCAACCGGTACACCGTAGCTTGTAGGCCGCTTAGGGCTGCTACAAGCTGGGCTAGTTAGCTCGCTACAGCTAACGCTAGCAGATGTGTCCGCAACATCTAAAGTTACGAAATTACACTGCTCTAACTGGCGGACACGGCTCTCTAGCAGAGCCAACCTATCCATGAGTAAGGTAAACGAAGCGCAGGAAGCCATACTCACAGAACTTTATGTCGCCGAGTGGAGTGCCAGCTGTCTTCGGGAAGTGGTGGTCACGGTGGTGGGGGTGTAGCTTCCTTCAGACCGGCGCTGCCTTTCTCCGCTAGCCTCGTTAGCTTAGCCGCTAGCTAGCTGAGGGCGGAGTGGTGAGACAGAGATCGGGTGATTTGCAAGTTAAATTGAACTATTAAATATGTTCGAGAAGTTGTAAATAAAGCTGCAAAACAGTTAAAAGCACACAGATAGAACGATACTTAGCTTTTTTGCAACAAGAGCAGTAAGCGAGCAGTCATTCACATTGACATTGATAAACATGTCAAAAATAAGTTTCGATGGGATTGGCTGGAAAGGGAAATCACTGATACTATTGGGAAGAAGGAAGTTACGACTTTGTTCGGCGATTTTATGCTGAAAATCGATTGTCCTGGAAAAGTTTTGTGCACATGGTGTCATGAGAATATTGACTATGGATCACAAGGTTTCAAGGCTTTGGAAGTACATGCGAAACACCAAAAACATATAAAATAAACTTTTCACTAGCTGGTACTTTTGGATATCAACCGAAAGTGAGCAAACCTTACGGACTTCATCCTTTGTTTACATCGACAACTGCCGTAGACATCCTGAGGAAAGATCCACCCAAACAACCCACTTCAGTTGCAGACACGGTAGTCAATAATGAGGTAAGATAAAAAATATTTGCTTGCGAAATACGCATGTTTGTTTTAAATATTAACCAATTATTGCTTTGCGAAATATAAATGGGTTTTTCTAAAAATAAAAAGCCAAGTGAAAATATATTATGAAATTACAGAAATTCAAAGAGTCGCATTATTTATTCCAGTTAACAATTTATTTGAAATAAATGTGCATATAATACAATTTTGTAATATTAAGTTCTTATGTAGTCTAATGTTAGGGAAAACTCATGTTAGGGCTTTTCGAGCATGTAAATGTGTGAAGTGAACTGAAGTAATGTGGTAAAACTGTAAATAAACTGTAGATAATAACACTGATCAATGTGACACCTGTGGATGTGAAATGAACACAAGATGCAAATATTAGTGACTAAATACTGTTGGGACTGAAGCATATACAGTGATTCATTAGGATAATTGGGGTATATAGGTTCTATTAATGATGTTTTCATGTCTTTAAACACTAAAATATTTTCTTCAAATGGTGCTGTCTTTGTTAATTTTAGCATGTTAAATTGGTGAAAAACCAGGGCTGTTTCCCCTCCAAACCCCCGGAAATGTTTTCAGTCTTTATCATTGTGGTCAAATCACATGCCTGTTCAGGGTAATCATTCCCGCGAACAACAATGTTCAATGAGTACTGTGTTGACACTGCCTTTGACGCCCTCTACATCTTGTACTAACAGCGTACCATTCCAGACATTTCTGTATTTGGCTTTTATGAACACAAGTCATAGCATCCACCTTTTCATCAAACATACAGCAGACAGTCTAAGCCACATGTTCAGTAAGGTTTCTGCAAACACGTGTCAGTGACTGCAAGGCATACTTACAGTTCACACTGACGGTGGCTGTATAAACAAGTTTAACACTGTTACAAATATGCGCCACACTGTGATCCCACACCAATCAAGAATGACAAAGACATTTTGGGAGAACAACCGCACCGTAACACAACATAAACACAACACAACACAACAAATACCCAGAACTCCTTGCAGCACTAACTTTTCCAGGATGCAACAATATATATCTCGCCCACCTCAACCTCCTCATGCTCTCTCAGGAAGAGCATGTCCCAAATTCCAAATTTTGAGGCATGTTAAAAAGAAAGAAAGAACTTTGTGACTTCAATAATAAATATGGCAGTGCCATGTCGGCATTTTTTTACATCACTTGAGTTGATTTGACATGCACCTGGGGATAGGCCCCTCCCACCTCCAAAGACATGCACCTGGGGATAGGTTGATTGGCAACACTAAATGGTCCCTAGTGTGTGAATGTGAGTGTGAATGTTGTCTGTCTATCTTTAATCCCCAAACCACATTTACTGTGTCTTTAATCACACTTACTGTGTCTTTAATCACCAAATCACACTTACTGTGTCTTTAATCACCAAAACACATTAACTGTGTCTTTAATCACATTTACTGTGTCTTTAATCACTAAATCACACTTACTGTGTCTTTAATCACCAAAACAAATTAACTGTGTCTTTAATCACACTTACTGTGTCGTTAATCACCAAATCACACCCACTGTGTCTTTAATCACCTAACCACACTTCCTGTATCGTTAATCACACTTTCTGTGTCTTTAATCACCAAATCCCACTTACTCTGTCTTTAATCACCAAATCCCACTTACTGTGTCTTTAATCATACTTCCTGTGTCTTTAATCACCAAAAACACACTTCCTTTGTCTTTAATCACCAAATCCCACTTACTGTGTCTTTAATCACAGTTACTGTGTCTTTAATCACCAAAAACACACTTCCTTTGTCTTTAATCACCAAATCACGCTTACTGTGTCTTTAATCACACTTACTGTGGCTTTAATCAGCAAACCATATTTACTGTGTCTTTAATCACACTTACTGTGTCTTTAAGCAAACCACACTTACTGTGTCTTTAATCACCAAATCATATTTACTGTGTCTTCAATCACACTTACTGTGTCTTTAGTCACCAAATCACACTTACTGTGTCTTTAGTCACCAAATCACACTTACTGTGTCTTTAGTCCACCAAATCACACTTACTGTGTCTTTAGTCACCAAATCACACTTACTGTGTCTTTAGTCACCAAATCACACTTACTGTGTCTTTAATCACAGTTACTGTGTCTTTAATCACCAAAAACACACTTTCTTTGTCTTTAATCACCAAATCACGCTTACTGTGTCTTTAATCAGCAAACCATATTTACTGTGTCTTTAATCACACTTACTGTATCTTTAAGCAAACCACACTTACTGTGTCTTTAATCACCAAATCATATTTACTGTGTATTCAATCACACTTACTGTGTCTTTAGTCACCAAATCACACTTACTGTGTCTTTAGTCACCAAATCACACTTACTGTGTCTTTAGTCACCAAATCACACTTACTGTGTCTTTAGTCACCAAATCACACTTACTGTGTCTTTAGTCACCAAATCATACTTACTGTGTCTTTAATCACCAAACCACATTTACTATGTCTTTAATCACACTTACTGTGTCTTTAATCACCAAACCACACTTACTGTTTCTTTGATCACCAAACCAGACTTACTGTGTATTTAATCACCAAATCACACTTACTGTGTCTTTAGTCACAAAACCACACTTACTGTGTCCTTAATCACACTTACTGTGTCTTTAATCACCAAATCACACCTACTGTGTCTTTAGTCACCAAACCAAATTTACTGTGTCTTTATTCAGCAAATCAGATTTACTGTGTCTTTAATCACCAAACCACACTTACTGTGTCTTTAACTACCAAACGACACTTCCTGTGTCTTTATACACCAAATCACACTTACTGTGTCTTTAATTACCAAATCCCACTTATTGTGTCTTTAATCACCAAACCACATTTACTGCGTTTTTAATCACACTTACTGTGTTCTTAATCACCAAATCACACTTACTGTGTCTTTAATCACCAAATCACACTTACTGTGTCTTTAATCACCAAATCACACTTACTGTGTCTTAAATCCCCAAACCACATTTAATGTGTCTTTAATCAAAAATACTGTGTCTTTAATCACCAAATCACTGACTGTATCTTTAATCACGGAATCACACTTACCGTATCTTTATTCACAGAATCACACTTACTGTATTTTTAATCACCAAACCACACTTACGTTGTCTTTTGATGACAAACAAGTCATTTCTTCTCCCTGAAGGTTGAAAAAAATTATACTGACAGATGTTTGTTTCTTTGTGTGACTTTTAAAATATTTAGAGCACATACGTTTGTGTCTTCTGCTGGGAGAAACTTGACAGGCCATGTTGGCCATTCTTACACTCTGCTGTGGAATGTTCATGCAGTCAGCATAAAAAAAATATTTTTTGTCTTTATATATTATTTGGAATAGTCCCATATTTTACACCGCACAGGTGTAAAATATGGGACATTAAGCATTTTATCTTTCTTACTAAACATATTCCTTCTTTGAATTTCCACAGACAAAAATGCATGTACTGCATGTAATTGCAAATCTTTGATCTGATTATTCAACAATGTTTATACTATCATACTGTATATTCCCCCAACATTTTTATGAGAATAAATATGTGCTATTTACCTTAACTTGTGATTTCAAAGCAAGTTATCCATCAATCTGTACTTTAGAAAAAAACAAAACATTGACTAAGGCGAGAATACATTTATATTCACATTTACAACTATGGTGGGCAGCCATAACTGCAAATAACAGCTATTGGCACTGTTAGAATTTTTAGTGGTATATTTAACAGGCTAAAATTGTGAGTTCAGAAATGTTATACTCAAAAAAGTCTGAAACCGCTATAATTAGTCTATATTTTACTAACACATTGAATACAAATACTGTTTGACATCTAGCATCAAACAAAAACATAGTAAATGCGGAAGTAAACATTTGTGTACGTTTTATTCACTAAAAATAAAAACAAATAAAAAAAATCACCCCTTCAATAGAAAAAACATGTCATATCTCTCGGGTCCTCATGATACTGTAGATAATATTTGTGTTTTCAACGCTATTGTAATACTTTTTAGGCAATAACTGACACAAAATCAATGAAACTTAATATGACACCATATTGTTCTCTGGGTTCATATTTCCAAGCTGACTGGAAAAAAGGCCCAGTATGCTGTAAAAAAAAACAATATATTGCACAGCACAAAATAGGCTAAATATAAGATGTAAGAAATACAAAGTTTGGGAATACAATACACGCCTGGTATGAAAGCTTATACACATTTATACATATCTGTACATCATCACTGTCTGACTTCACCAGCAGGAGTAGGAGAAGAGCGGGTACTGGTTCCAGTCGGCAGTGTTGCCGTGGTGATGGTGGTAGCCATGTTGGGGAGCGCCCTGTTCAGCCAGGGCGAGCGGGTGGGATGATGTCTCCGCGTCATTGCAGGAGAGTGCATATCTGCTGGAAAACATATCAACATTCACCTTTTAGGATAGGATCAACTTTTTATTCATCCCACAATGGGGAAATTAAGTTGTTGCAGTGCAGGTTTTTACATACAGTAACAGAAGTGAAACAGCATTGAATACTACAAATTGCTCACCAGTATGTATAGATAGAAGATCAAACATATTTAACATATGCAAGCACATAATCAGGTTTCATCAAACATATATTAACGTTGTTGCCCTAGGGAAACTGGATAACACATGGCACACAGGCAGCTTAACCCAGTGGTTCTCAAATGGGGGTACACGTACCCTTGGGGGTACTTGAAGGTATGCCAAGGGGTACGTGAGATTTTTTTTTAAATATTCTAAAAATAGCAACAATTCAAAAATCCTTTATAAATATTTATTGAATAATACTTCAACAAAATATGAATGTTAGTTCATAAACTGTGAAAAGAAATGCAACAATGCAATATTCAGTGTTGACAGCTAGATTTTTTGTGGACATGTTCCATAAATATTGATGATAAAGATTTCTTTTTTTGTGAAGAAATGCTTAGAATTAAGTTCATGAATCCAGATGGATCTCTATTACAATCCCCAAAGAGGGCACTTTAAGTTGATGATTACTTCTATGTGTAGAAATCTTTATTTATAATTGAATCACTTGTTTATTTTTTAACAAGTTTTTAGTTAATTTATATCTTTATTTCCAAATAGTTCAAGAAGGACCACTACAAATGAGCAATATTTTGCACTGTTATACAATTTAATAAATCAGAAACTGATGACATAGTGCTGTATTTTACTTCTTTATCTCTTCTTCCATCCATTCATTTTCTACCGCTTATTCCCTTTGGGGTTGCGGGGGGCAGAAGGCGGGGTTTTAAACCAAAAATGCTTCACTCTGATTAGGGGGTACTTGAATAAAAAAAATGTTCACAGGGGGTACATCACTGAAAAAAGGTTGAGAACCACCAACTTAACCTATTGTTACTATAACAATGTACAAGGTTTAAACAGTTCACTTCTCTTTCTTCCTGTCCATGTATCTGCTCCCTTTTGTATTTCAAGTTATCATTACATATGTACTGTTGCATTTGAACAACTGTATTGTTGATAATAGAGGTAATTATGTTATTATTCATTATCAGTAGTGTTATTTCTATTGGTATTTGTATTGCTCCATTTGTAGTGTAATAATGTTCGTTGTCATTTCTGTGTTATTAATATTTATGTCACTAACTGCTTCCTTGCTATCACTTTTACTTATTTGTACATATCCTATTTGCTGATGTTGTTCTGTTGTTGTTGTCGTCTCTCTGTCTTGACCCCACAATTTCCCCCCCTGTATTCTCTTTCTATCCCCTCCTGCTCTGGTTCGGCTGCACCAAATAATAATATAAACACATTTAATAAAGTCGAATAAGGCAACAAGAGAAGTACCCCCCACTTCTATTTTGTTAAGTAAATATGTACAGGATATGGACATCTACATCAACTATATGATTTGCCTGAGAAGCTGGACAGGACAAAAAAAACAAAACAAGATCAAATACAACAAAAACAAAAACAACTTGGTAACTCTCAGACTCAAATCATGAAAACAATCGATTACCACACTTAAATAACAAACTGACTTAAAATAATACTTTTTTTTATCACTATAATGCTATTTTATTTCAATGTAATTGACTGGAATGTCATTATTATGATTTTTTTCACTGGTTGGCTAAGAGAAATGGCAGGCAGCTGTACCTAATAAAGCGGCCAGTGAGAGAGTATTTCAACATTGACGTCTCACCTTAAATCCGACCTGTAGGGCTGATAGGTCACAGATGCAGGCACCATCTGCTCGTCACAGCTGTAGTCGTACTCCTGCAGATCCGCAGCTTCTCCATGGGGACTCTGGGAAGGGTCCCGAGACCAGCTGGGATGCGGACCCTCCCTCCTGGTCTGTTCTCGGACCACAACCTGCTTCTCGTCTGGCTGAGCGGTAGAAGTCGTCCTCTGCGGGCCTAAGACAGCGAATACAAGAGTTATTGTTATCATTGGAATAGAAACATGCTTGCAGTTGATGACATCTTACCTGAAGGAACGCTGCATGGAATATTCCAGTCTGGGGACATTTTGTTCGAAGAACGACACCTAAAAACATACAAAAACTTTGAAAATGTCGATGACAACAACAGCATCTTCAATCCTTAAAAATGGTTTCAACCCTAAACAGGACAATTTAAAAATACATTCAGTTATATAACTTCTGTAAAAAAGGTCACATTTTAAATAAAAACACCTGGTCCTGATCAGGGTCACAGGTGGGCAGGATTTTGAGCAAAGGGAACTTTTTTCCAAGCTGCAATGCCTCTTCTAGAATATTCTAGCACTGTGGTTGTTTCCGCCAAGTATCACCTCAGAGAACACTTGGCTCTCCAAGTACCACCATAATGACCAATAATAAAATACAGTAGCGTAGTAGGCCCAAGTCCATATTAAAAACAAAGCAGAGGTTGTGTTTATTAAGTAAATTTCATATTTTTGGCCACTGTGACATCACACACAGTGCACACACATCATCAACAATGATACTTTGTATACAGTGCATATTTTGGCATACCACTGTGTCATGATCCAAGACTTGGATCATTTCATGTTCTGTTTTGTTATCACAGCCTGTTTTGTATTTGACGTCTTTAGTTTCTGGTGGCACTTCCTGTTTTGTTTCGGTTGTCAAGTTACGCATTTAGTGTCACCAATTTCTTGTTTTTGATCACGCCCCTGAGGATTTCTGCCCCTATACATTCCTGTCTTTGTTTGCCTTTCGTCCTCGGACTTTAGTTTGCTACACGCAACAGATGACGTCGCATTCCCGCATTGTGGTAAAATACTTTTGTTATTCGATTAGCTTCCATGCTTTTTTGTTTGTTTGCTTGTCCCTAGTTTACATACTAGCACTTTTTGTTCATTCTAGCTCCCACGCTAGTTCTGTTGGTTTTTGTTAGTACCTTTGTGCCAGTGTCTTTGGTTCTTAGTCTGTTTATTAGTGTGTTAATAAATCATTATCCTTACCCTCACGCTGTGTTCCATCCTCCGCTGCAACCACGAGAGAACAACTTTTCACTACGATGCCAGCTAGACGTCACAGCCTGTGTATTACTAGTGTTACACCTACCACAGTTTTAGAATCACTGATATAGATCAATATATGTTAAGATATCTGAACAAAACATCCACATCTTAGTAAATGACTGTAATATCTCATCCAATCCCCGTTATTATTATTATTGTTATTATTACTATTTACTACTTACTACATCTTGCAAGAAATGTGTACACTTCTTCATCATAATAGTAAATCATCAAAGCTTATATACAGTAAGATGCAAGGGGTCTTCAACCATTTTGGTTTTCAGGTCCTATTCCTTGGAGGATGTTGGCCTGTCACAATTGTTTTTGTTTTAAACTTATGTGTTTACAGAATAACACCATTTACTGAACAGTCCATGAACAGAAAAGTTGTATATTATTTGCAATGTATTCAGTTAAAACAATGTATATGAAGAATAGGTTCCGGCCTCAACAAAAGTACATATTTTAATAAAAGTTTGAACACTTTGAACACAACACAAAGGGCTACACAGAACTGTATTTCAAACAAACATCACAAGGGGGTGATGGATCAACTTTTTCTATATAATAACAAAGTCAAAACAACAACGAGCTAAACTGTCGTCATTTGCAGTCGCCCTGGTGACACACACACACACACACACGCGCACGCACGCACGCACCCACGCACACACATGCACACACACACACACACACACACACACACACACACACACACACACACAGTGTGAAATCACTAAACTCCTCAAGTTTAGCAGCCAGGTTGCAAGAATGATTGGGATTAAAAACTAAATGCCACTTGGTCAATATTCTGGGCGTGCAGTGGAAAGGAAGCGGGAGGAAGGACAACGCTGTGAATACTTCCTGAATCTTTCAAACCACACATTACTTGTCCTTTGATTTCTTTGGGCACATGTTGAGCTAGCAAAACCAGAAAAATGGAAAAAGGCAAAAATCCAAAAGAAAAGTAGCAATTAGCCCAGTAGCTAATGACAGCACTGCTTTGCTGACTAAACAAACAAAGCAAGCAGCCTGTCCGCAAAGGATGTGCTGCCGGGCACAAAATGGCTTCACGATGGGACACAATGGGTGAAAGAAAAGTTCATACTCTGAGATAAGGTTTGTTTACCAAAGCATATTTTTTGTTAGGATCCGCTGCCCGGATCATATTTTGATTCAGGTTTTTGAGTCTTTTTGTATTTTCTGTTTGTTTTGGACTCTTTCAGTTCCTGGTGGTACTTCCTTGTTTAGTCTGTCACCATAGTCACACATTAGTTTCACCTGCCCCTTGTTTTTGACGCTCACTTGTTTTTGTAATTACTGACCTGATTTAAGCCTGCCTTCTTTGTTCACTCGTCCTTGCCTCCTACTTTGTGTGACACGCAACAGTGACGACCCTGATTCTCGATTCTGGTAACCAGTTTTGTACTCGCTAGCTTCCGCGCTATGCTTTTGTTTTTTTCTAGCTGCCATGCTAGTTCTGTTTGTTTTGCCTTTTGTGCCTAGTACCAGTTTTTCTGTTTCATAGTCTGTTTTATTTATTAAGTAAATCTTTGGTTCTTACCTTCACGCTCTGTCCGTAGCCTGACTGCATCAAGAATGAACGAACCCGCAACACGATGCGCCACAAAAACGTCACAGTAGGAGGCAAGCTGAAAAAAGTTATTTCGCTGCGGGCTTTTCAGAGGTCGACCAAGGTACTTGGGCTGTACTCCGAGCAATGAAGGAAGAGACGCTCTGCTGTTCGCTGGACGAAGACATGATGTGGGGACCTGGTTGGTTTCTGGTCCCGCTTGACTCCGTGCTATGCTTTTGTTTTTTTTTAGCTCCCATGCTAGTTCTGTTTGTTTTGCCTTTTGTGCCTAATACCAGTTTTTCTGTTTCATAATCTGTTTTATTTATTAAATAAATCTTTGGTTCTTACCTTCACGCTGTGTCCGTAGCCCGACTGCATCAAAAAAGAACGAACCCGCATCATGATGCCCCGCAAACTTCACATTTTTATTCGATCTGAGGTTTGTTGGTATGTATTGTGGGCAAAAATGGCCGCCGGGCTTTACTTTGAACAGCCCTGTTCTAGATCATCTTTTCTTCCATTCTTCTTTTGCCCCATTGAAACTTTCTTACCTTTTCCCTTGTGAATGTGTTCCTCCCTCTCGGAATGCTTTCGCGAACGGATTGTGCTCAATCTTCAACTTTGTGATCTCGTGGGGAATAAAAGATGGCGGTTAGCGTCAATAAATGTACGGCACACGTTACCCACAATGCACCGCGATACCTTTGGGTTCTGGTAGGCGGTGACTGCGATGAAGGTCATCTCTGGGAAGCAGAAGGGCAGGAAGGGGGCCCAGCGGACCAAGTATGGACTGTCAGTCTGGATGACGTAGAACCTGGGGTAGTAGCGATGCATGGAGGCAAGGATGATCTGATGACAACAGATGGGATCAAACATGGTGACTTCACATGACCATCACGTGTCCCTTACGTGGCCGTGCTGGTCCAAGGTGTTGTTGGTGAGCTTGGTCTTCAGAAAGGACAAGGACTGCTTCATCCAGTGACTCCCGAGTGCCGGGGAGTCAGGGTGCATGTAAGAGCGACATGGCGGCTGAGGCTCCGCCTTCCCCGCCACTTCCCACTGCTCCCTTTTCCACTGTAGACGACAAGAAGAAAGGCTCACTTTGTCATTCTTGCTTTGTGAAAATAGCAGCCTGATCTTCCTGTCCTTCAATCACCTTATGGTGCAGCAAGTTGGCAAGAAAACAACATTGTGGAGTTTGTTTCATTTCTGTGACTACCGACTCTCCTTATACTTTGTCAGCCGCATGTTGCAGAAAATCTCTATCGCAATATATCTGCGTTGGTTTTGCGATGAGGGAGCGACTTGTTCAGGGTGTACCCCCGCCTCCCGCCCAGTGCAGCTGGGATAGGCTCCAGCACCCCTGAGAGGGACAACCGGTGAAAAAATGTTATTGTTATAACCTCTCGCCATAACAATACGGGAGTTGACTCTCTCCAACGGCGAGGAGGTGGAGAGAGTCAACTCCTTCAAGTTCCTCGGCACCCTCATATCTGCTGACCTGTCCTGGACCCAAAATTCAACTGCAGTCATCCGGAAGGCCCAGCGGAGACTCCACTTCCTGAGGGTGCTGAGGAAGAACAGACTGGAGAGACAGCTAATTGTGACCTTCTACTGCTCGGCTGTCGAGAGCCTGCTGACGTACTGCATACAGTAACAGTGTGGTACGCCAGCTGCACTGAAGCAGACAAACAGGCGATTCAGAGGGTCATAAAGTCTGCACAAAAAATCATCGGCTGTCCCCTGCCCTCCCTCAAGGATTTACACGACTCCCGCTGCTTCAAGAAAGCAAAAAACATCACCAAAGACAGCACACACCCTGGCTTCCACCTGTTCAACCTGCTACCATCAGGCAGGCGCTACAGGTGCATCAGAGCCAGAACAAACAGGCTCAGAGACAGTTTCTTTCCCAAAGCTGTCACCATGTTGAGCTCTAACTTCTAATAATAATAATTCACCCCGATACAATATCCTGCCCTAATACCCTACTGTGCAATACTAGCCTTCGAGTGCAATACGTCCGACACTGATTGTTATTTATTACTTCGGTACTCTTGTCTTGTTCTGTATATTGTACAGTATTTTGTATTTCTATAGTGTTTTGTATATTGTACAGGATTGCTTATTATTTTTATTGAATAGTAGTCTGTTTATTTCAATTGTTAGTTTTTTCCTTTATTACGTCTTGTGTTATTTATTTCACCCCATATTTGTTCCCACTACCGCACCTTAAGTTGGAGTCTTTAATCTCGTTATATGCAAATATGATGACAATAAAGTCCATTCTATTCTATTCTTCTATATAGACTATATTGCCAAAAGTATTTGGCCACCTACCTTGACTCACATATGAACTTGAAGTGCCATCCCATTCCTAACCCATAGAGTTCAATATGATGTTGGTCCACCTTTTGCAACTGTTATAGCTTCAACTCTTCTGGGAAGGCTGTCCACAAGGTTGCGGAGTGTGTTCATAGTAGTTTTCCACCATTCTTCCAAAAGCGCATTGGTGAGGTCACACACTGATGTTGGTGGAGAAGGCCTGGCTCTCAGTCTCCGTTCTAAATCATCCCAAAGGTTTTCTATCGGGTTCAGGTCAGGACTCTGTGCAGGCCAGTCAAGTTCATCCACACCACACTCTGTCATCCATGTCTTTATGGACCTTGCTTTGTGCACTGATGCACAGTCATGTTGGAAGAGGAAGGGGCCCGCTCCAAACATGGAAATGCCCAAAATGTTTTGGCATCCTGTAAAATTCAAAGTTCCTTTTACGGGAACTAAGAGGCCAAGGCCAACTCCTGAAAAACTTCACCACACCATAATTCCTCCTCCACCAAAGTTCTCACTCGGCACTATGCAGTCCGAAATGTACCGTTCTCCTGGCAACCTCCAAACCCAGACTCGTCCATCAGAAATTTTACAACTGGATTTGTTGCACAGGTGGCATACTATGACAGTTTCACGCTGGAAATCACTGAGCTCCTGAGAGCGGCCCATTCTTTCACAAATGTTTGTAGAAACAGTTTCCATGCCTAAATTTTATACACCTGTGGCCGGGCCAAGTGATTTATTTATGTATTTACATTAATTGATTAGGACACCTGATTCTGATCATTTGGATTCGTGGCCAAAAACTCAGACTCCTGTTAACATGGCGTGACATATTATATAATTTCCAGTTGTATTATTTCCTCAAAACGATTATTACCGTATTTTCCAGACTATGGAGCGCACTGGTATATAAGCCACACCCACTAAATTTGAGAGGAAAACATTTTTTTTTCTACTTAGTGATTAAATTGACATCAAGTCTGGCTCTTTGAATAAGAGTGCTGGTCCAGCCATCTTTTTTTCTCAATTAGTTCTTGGCGCCATAAAGCCTTCCTTGAAGACAAAGCCTGATGCTTGCGTTGTTTTCGGCTGTATGAACCTTTGAAATCGTGAAAAGGATGAAAGTATCGTCCGAGTTTCTTGAGAGGTAATCAAAAATGGCAAAAGAGTACAAGATTTTATTAAATTTGCTCATGCAAATACTAATACTTCAAATTTTCAAGATCCCTCAAACATCACATTTTGTATTAGAATTACAATCAGACAAAAACAACAATATCAACTAAATATTGAAATGATTAGTCCCTTTTATTACATGCAATATTTTGAGTAAATAATTCAAAATAAGTAAACAATGAAAAGTAATATTGGCTCTAATTTAAATAATTAGTTTTTCGCCCTTTAAAGCTCTCCTGTGTGTCCAGGGACTTATTTCCTGAGTGTGTAAACAATACAAAAAACAACTTTGTGATGATAAAAAATACCAAGCACCAAACATATGCAAATATAATACTTGATATCTTTACTGACAAAATTTGTATCGATACACCCACTTCTGTTTATATTCAAGAGCTCTATCTTAGCGGCTAAAATATCCTCCTACGGTGAGTAGTATAGCGCAGTGGTCCCCAACCACCGGGCCGCGGCCTGGTACCGGGCCGTGGCCCGATTGGTACCGGGCCGCAGAAGAATTTTTAAAGAAATTTTTATAAAAAAAAAAAATTATAATCAAAAATGTTTTTTTTTTGTTTTTTTTTATTAAATCAACATAAAAAACACAATATACACTTACAATTAGTGCACCAACCACAAAAACCTCCCTTTTTCATGACAAAGAAAAAAAAAAAAAAGGATTCCAAAAAGGTGTGGGACCACTGGTATAGCATGTTTAGCTATAGATGGGTTTCCGCTAGCGGCGATTACCCTTAATCCTTTGAGGCAGCCGCCATCTTGTGTGTCAAAACTTTGTTTACTCGTCTGCGGCAGTTTTCTAAATATATTTCCACACTTTTGCAGCAACAATGACGTCCGCTTCGGGAAATTTGAAAGAAGTCGTAAAAGTTCCCTACAGACAGACGATAGATGGGGTTTGCAAAGACAGGTATTTACAGAAATTGAAGGATATTGGCGATAAAGATCCGTATGAGATGGGAAAGCACGAATGGACTATGGACTTGAAATGTTATCCTGATATAACTTACCCCGACATCGTCAACTATTTGGTGAACAATGTTAGTGCCTACACTCTGGATGAGCTCAAGGGCTACAAGTCGCTCGAAGCGTACAATTACTTTGTGTGTGGATGGGTACAGGAAATGAAACTGGCTACAATGGAAGATAAATGTGTGCTCATCGCTGGTGTTCGTCACTCTCAGAGATCAACTGATTCGTGTTTGGTGTCATGGCTCATATCAGAGAAGACGGCTCGTGTTTTATCAGGACACTGTACATGTATGGCAGACATTGGCGAAATATGTTCATATGTTTCTGCATTGTTGTTTGCGTTTGAAGCGACCGTCAAGATGCGGGACAACACGACAGTCACACAGGAAAAATCTTACTGGCTACTTCCATCTGCAGTCAAGAAAGTTGGGTACAAGACCATACAGGACATACAGGACATACAGGACATTCGCCAAGACAATGAAGAGAAAGCTAGACAAGGCAATCGTATCCGGAGATACACCGGCACCATTAAAACTGAGGAAACTACCGGAGGTACAGAAGGGGACACAAGATGAACTGTCAGACTTGTACAGAGAATTAAAAACCAAACGAAAAATTAAGCCTGTCTTACTTTCTCTGATTCCAGGATATGCTAAAGACTATCGTCCAGAAGCACTTGATAAAAAGTACCTAAAAGTATTTTCAGAACTATATGATTCTAACTATGCAACTGCATAGTTTAGGGTTACTTGATTTAATTTATTCAAATTTTAATAAAATCGTCCAAAAATAAGCGGCGATTGCCTATATTATATATAGAAGGTTATATTTGTGCAACAACGACGTCAGATGTCGAGCGTTACTAAGTACAAGCACAGGTACAGTAGTTCCTCCTATGTTTTAATATCTATTCTAACCATAACACATTGTATCATCGATACAGAGAGCAACATAATTCAAAGTACCTGTTACAAAATGATCAGAGCAAACTTTATAATGTCGTTTTGCTGGATCAGGGGTAAATCCCACTCGATTGATTCTAGCTAGCCACAGGTTGCGCCTTTCTGTCAACAGTCGCTCGGTTTCTTTTACCTGTTTTACTATAACCTTAAGGATATTGTAGTACTTTGTTGTTCTTTGTCCTGAATTGGCGCGGTTTACACAGCCCCAAACGACCCATTCTCACGTTACGAGTGTTTGTTTTGACACACAAGATGGCGGACAAGATTGTGGGACGGGTGTGACGTCATCGGAAACCCATGTATTCCTCCTGCTACAGTAAAAATGTTACGTGTAACAAAAATAATTAACTTGCCACCTTCGAGATTTAGACACGGATTTGCACTGTGGAGGGACGTTAGCTGGGTCAACACAATGTACCGTATTTTTCGGATTATAAATCGCTCCGGAGTATACGTCGCACTGGCTGAAAATGCATAATAAAGAAGGAAAAAATATATATATGCCGCACTGGAGTAGAAGTCCATTTTTGGGGGAAATGTATTTGGTAAAAATCCAACACCAAGAATAAACATTTGAAAGGCAATTTAAAATAAATAAAGAATAGTGAACAACAGGCTGAATAAGTGTACGTTATATGAGGCATAAATAACCAACTGAGAAGGTGCCTGCTATGTTAACCTAACATATTATGGTAAGAGTCATTCAAATAAATATAACATATAGAACATGCTATACATTTACCAAACAATCTGTCACTCCTATTCCATAAATCCCATGAAATCTTCTTCCTCGATGTCGCTTCTAAACAACTCTGCCAACTCCAAAGGTATGCGCAGCTTCCTCTTGTCGTTTTCTGCTGCATATTTCACTACGTCCAGCTTGTTATCTGCAGTACATTATTTCCTTTTTGGTGCCATTTTTGTTCAGCCCTTCTCAGTTTTTATAAGTTACCACCAACGATGAAATGATCCATTTTAATAGCTATGGCAGTAGCATATAGCATATAGCATATAGCAGTTAGCATCCCATGACCCACGATGCACTTCTGCTATGACCCTCCCCCGCCGAATTCTTATTGGTTGACGTGTGTGTGACGATTGCTGACATTTTCTCCGTCTCTTCCGCGAATTACACTAATAATTTTATTTGATATTTTACGGTAATGTGTTAATAATTTCACACATTAGTCGCTCCGGAGTATATGTCGCACCCCCGGCCAAACTAGTCCGAAAAATACGGTGGCATCCTCACTTTCGCGCGCTTGTCGCTGTCAAATTTCTGGGACACAGCTAGAATGTGTCCCCAACAGGCATTATCATGATGTAACGGTAGTATCTAAAAACCCTCATTTTTATTAATATAATTTATATCGTTTATCGCCTATATCCCACAACCTTATGTGGCAGTGACGCTTCCTCCAGACATTTAAAAGACATTGTCTTTGTTTGCTCTCTTGCCAACTCTCCCTGTCCGATATATCGATATGTGGGGCAGCCAAGCCTCCTGCCCCTCATTAATACTTTGTTTGTATTACATTTGTCTGACGGTTGGCTCGGTGGTGAAAAACTAAACATATCTGATGTATGAGACAGCAAGTGACCACGTCAACAAGATGAATGCCAGGTTGCCAAGGAAACAGCATGGACAAAATGGCATGAATAATATTTGCCTCTTACTGACTGTGTTTCTGCCAACTTTTGCTGTTCCTTACCAAATATTTGGGGCAACAAAGCCTTGTGCCCAACATGAATTGAGCACAAGGTTGCGTGGCAAAAAAGCTTCTATATTATCGTTACAACGTGATAATGCATGTTGATGACACATTCGAGCTGTGTCCGACAAATTTGGTAGCGAGAGGCATACAATCAAGACCTTCAACCAATGTAGCGTCCTCTCCTCCTTGGTGGCAAATCAAATATGTTTCTTACAAGTATCAGTATCACTGGAACAGCTCAACATGCTACACTATACACCAGGGGTCACCAACGCTGTGCCCGCGGGCACCAGGTCGCCCGTAAGGACCAGATGAGTCGCCCGCTGGCCTGTTCTAAAAATACCTCAAATAGCAGCACTTACCAGTGAATTGCCTCTATTTTTTTTTATTTACTAGGAAGCTGGTCTCGCTTTGCTCGACATTTTTAATTCTAAGAGAGACAAAACTCAAATAGAATTTGAAAATCCAACAAAATATTTTAAAGACTTGGTCTTCACTTGTTTAAATTAATTCATTTATTTTTTTACTTTGCTTCTTATAAAATTAGAAAGACAATTTTAGAGAAAAAATACAACCACAAAAATGATTTTATGATTTTTAAATACATATACCTTTTTACCTTTTAAATTCCTTCCTCTTCTTTCCTGACAATTGAAATCAATGTTCAAGTAATTTTTTTTATTGTAAAGAATAATAAATACATTTTAACTTAATTCTTCATTTTAGCTTCTGTTTTTTCGACAAAGAATATCTGTGAAATATTTCTTCAAACGTATTATGATTAAAATTCCAAAAATTATTCTGGCAAATCTAGAAAATCTGTAGAATCAAATTTAAATCTTATTTCAAAGTCTTCTGATATTCTTTTAGAATTTTTTTTCTGGAAAATCAAGAAGAAATAATGATTTGTCTTTGTTAGAAATATAGCTTGGTCCAATTTGTTATATATTCTAACAAAGTGCAGATTGGATTTCAACCTATTTAAAACATATCATCACAATTCTAAAATTAATCTTAATCAGAAAAAATTACTAATGATGTTCCATAAATTATATTTTTATAATTTTTTTTAAAGATTCGAATTAGCTAGTTTTTCTATTCATTTTTTTTTCGGTTGAATTTTGAATTTTAAAGAGTCGAAATTGAAGATAAACTATGTTTCAAAATTCAATTTTAATTTTTTAGTGTTTTTTCCTCTTTTAAACTGTTCAATTAAGTATTTTTTTCATCATTTATTCTCTACAAAAAACCTTCTGTAAAAGGGAAAAAAATGTACGACAGAATGACAGACAAAATACCTATTTTCATATATGTATAGATTTATTTTTTAAAGGCAAATTGAGCAAATTGGCTATTTCTGGCAATTTATTTAAGCGTGTATCAAACTGGTAGCCCTTCGCATTAAACAGTACCCAAGAAGTAGCTCTTGGTTTCAAAAGGTTGGTGACCCTTGATATACACTGTAGGAGGATACAAGTTTGCATAACTAACTGCTAAGTTCTTAAATGTAATCAACAGTAACGATACCAAGTATAGTATCAGTGTGTGGCCGACACTAAAGTGTTTGGATCGATATTATTTTTGTCGTTTTTGTTATTGTTCGCAAAATCAGGAAATAAGTCTCCTTAAAGGCAAAAAGCAAATGATTTAAATCAGAGGCAATATTAGTTGTTTCGTATGTTTACCCTTCTTGCACATTTTTTTTTTGTCAAAATATCGTATGTAATAAAAGGGAATAAGGAAATAATGTTCATATTTAATTGATATGGTTTCCCTACTATGCTGTGTTTTTGTCTGATTATCAAAATGATCAAAAATTTAATTATTCAATGGCCTTGAAAGACATGCAGCTGGGGATAGGTTGATTGGCAACACTAAATTGGCCCTAGTGTGTGAATGTTGTCTGTCTATCTGTGTTGGCCCTGCGATGAGGTGTCGACTTGTCCAGGGTGTACCCCGCCTTCCGCCCGATTGTAGCTGAGATAGGCGCCAGCGCCCCCCGCGACCCCAAAAGGGAATAAGCGGTAGAAAATGGATGGATGGATGGCCTTGAACATTTTAAATATCACTATCAGTATTATTATGACCAAAACTGTGCCATTTTACACAGAAAGTAACCAGATATTAACAATAAATTAGCAAGTTGATTTGAGAAAATAATATAAAGTTGGAAATAATGCAGAATAATATTGCATTTCAGCAGCCAAATTAGGAGCCATTTTGAAATAGTTCTGTTTACATGCCACATAATATATGGTTATCACAAGAGGTTGCAATATAGATTGTAAGCGATCCCTAATTGAAGCCCACATTATCTGCCTAATGATGTGAGCATGAAATATCATCAATGACATAATTCTGTTGCACAACATTGCTGCTCTTGCCGTCTAGCTAGAACAGTGGTTCTTAACCTGGGTTCGATCGAACCCTAGGGGTTTGGTGAGTCGGCCTCAGAGGTCCGGTGGAGCCTCTGCCGCTGAGGTGAAGATACACCTGACTCATCGTGTAAATAAAAACTTCTCCCTATTGGCGTGTTACAGATTTATTGATTGATTGATTGATACTTTTATTAGTAGATTGCATATTCAATTGTACATATTCCGTACAATTGACCACTAAATGGTAACACCCCAATAAGTTTTTCAACTTGTTTAAGTCGGGGTCCATGTTAATCAATTCATGGTTTGGATACACCCAAACAATGTTCTTTCTAATTTTCCATTTGATTTGCAGGTGTTTAATGTGTTATGAGTTCAAGCACTGTGTTGGTTTTGGTCTTTGAACAAGGTGATATTTATCCATCCATCCATTTTTTACCGCTCATTCCCTTTGGGGGCGCTGGTAAGGTGATATTCATGCATAGTTCATTCTGTGCACCAGTAAAAAAAACATACCGTATTTTTCGGACTATAAGTCGCACTTTTTTTCATAGTTTGGCTGGGGGTGCGACTTATACTCCGGAGCGACTTATGTGTAAAAGTTTTAACACATTACCGTAAAATATCAAATCATATTATTTAGCTCATTCACGTAAGAGACTAGACGTATAAGATTTCATGGGATTTATGGATTAGGAGTGACAGATTGTTTGGTAAACGTATAGCATGTTCTTTATATTAAAGTTATTTGAATGACTCTTACCATAATATGTTAGGTTAACATACCAGGCACCTTCTCAGTTGGTTATTTATGCCTCATATAACGTACACTTATTCAGCCTGTTGTTCACTATTTTTATTCATTTTAAATTGCCTTTCAAATGTCTATTCTTGGTGTTGGATTTTATCAAATAAATTTCCCCCAAAAATGCGACTTATACTCCAATGCGACTTATATATGTTTTTTCCTTCTTTATTATGCATTCTCGGCGGGTGCGACTTATACTCCAAAAAATACGGTATAACTTTATCTTGAATTTGAAAAACATTTTTATTTTTCACTAGTGTGTGAATGTGAGTGTGAATGTTGTCTGTCTATCTGTGTTATGTGAGGTTGAATGTTGTCTGTCTATCTGTGTTGGCCCTGCGATGAGGTGGCGACTTGTCCAGGGTGTACCCTGCCTTCCGCCTGATTGTAGCTGAGATAGGCGCCAGCGCCCCCCGCGACCCCGAAAGGGAATAAGCGGTAGAAAATGGATGGATGGATAAAGAAGGGATTCGGTGAAGGCGCATATGAAACTGGTGGGGTTCGGTACCTCCAACAAGGTTGAGAACCACTGAGCTAGACATTTTCTTTAAAAATTTTTTACATTTTTATTTTTTTTTTGTCCAGCTTCTCAGGCAAATCATATAGTTGATGTAGATGCCCATATCGGCTGTTCAGATTTACTTTACAAAAGAGAAGTGTAGGATACTTCTCTTGTTGCCTTATTTGAATTTGACTTTATTAAATGTATTTATATTATCATTTGGTGCAGCCGGGCCGGAGCAGGAGGGGATAGAAAGAGAAAAAAAGAAAGACAGAGGGGGAAATTGTGGGGATGAGATGGGGATTAGACAGAGAGACAAAAACAACAACAGCAAATACAACAATAGAACAACACCAGCACATACGTAATAAGTACAAATATGATCGTAAAAGTGATAGCAAATAAGCAGTTAGTGAAATAAATAATATAGTAATGACAATGAGCATTTTTACACTAAAACTGGAGCAATACAAATACCAATAGAAAAAGCGCTATTGATCATGAACAAAACCAATCGTTTATCTCTATTATCAACAATAAAGTTGTTCAAATGCAACGATACGTATACATAATGATAGCTAGAAAGATAATAAAAATAAATAAATAAATGAAATAAAAAAGACTAAAAAAAGGAATACCGAAAGATGAAAGGGAAGAGAGAGAGGCAACCTATATTAATCTTGTAGATTGTTATAGTAACAATGGGTTAAGCTCTGTCAATATGCCTTGTGTTACCCAGAGAAAGACATTTTCATACACCACTAGACAGATGGGGGGGCACTTTAATTAATTTTCTTGTTAGTATGTTGTTCTGAAATTAAAGAAAAACAGAAAGTAAAATTAGGGAGACCGCTATGTAACATTTTTTTTGTTCACTGTCTTTTTTTATACCGTATATAATGTAAAAAACAGAAGTTTGAAGCATTTCAAGCCAGTGTGCTGAAAAGCCGACTGACCAGTGACCAAATGGGGCCCTAAAGTGATGGGAGCCGCTTGACGAGTCACTGGACGAGCTCACTGGCTGGGATGCTAATTAATTGAGCTTCCAGCTGAGCGCACACAAACAGGAAGCGGTGAAGACTTTGAAATGTAAGCTGGATGTCTGCATGCAGACTACAAGGCTCTTTGGGTTTTACCTTGTATTTGAAGTTGTCTGCAGGAACCATATCCATCATGATGATGTACTTGGTAGAAGGCTGAAGGCCTGTGATACTGAGGCTGCATTGTGGAAACATCCTCCTGGGGGAAAACACAAAAAGTAAACATGTAAAACATGTGAGAATGGGATCTTAAGAAGTAAAAACAGTATTTACCTTCCGTGTTTTGTGATAATCATCTCCGTTCCAATGCAGTGAAAGGACTTCCAGAGATGAGCGTTGTCCAGCGTCATTCTGATGAAGGAGTCGGCGAGTTTGGAGTCTGCAAAAACATTTATTATTCCGAAATATTTATCGAAAGGGACAAGCGGTAGGAAATGGATGGATGGATTTATTAGTCTACCAGTACGAAATGGCTACAAAGTTATGTTTTTCTACTCACCATGAACGTCTTGCATGTTTCCTCCTCTGATTGTGCAGAGAAAGTGCTGCTTGGAGAAGATCTTTCCAAGCCATTCTTGGAGGGCCTGACCCTTGAACTTGATTGGGCATGACCGAGTGGGCGGGGCTACAGCAGACAGACAGAGTGTGGCCAAGGAAGCTGAGTTGCTGGTGTGCTTCCACATCAAATTGTTAAGACTGTATGTAGATTTTTGATATCAGTGTGACATTCTGATACCAGGAAGGTGCGATATTTAACTCTTGTGCTTTTCATTTTGGAGACTTTTGTGACAACACAGCTTCTAAAAATACAAAAATATTCATCAAACGTATAAGTGAAGTGAAGAACGCGGAGTTGGAATATAATTACAACACTTTATGTACATATTTATATGATATTTACATATTTATATAATATGTAACTACAAGCTCCATTCACAGACAGAGTCCCATTGCTTTTATGAGCAGTCGAGCGAGTCAAAAGCCAAAAAAAGAAATTAAAAACGTTTTTTTTTGTTTTTTTTATTAATGAATTATATAAAAATGTTCGTGGCGGACCGCCACAAATAAATGAATGTGTGGGAAACCCTGCTTTATCTTTATTGAGGCGGTATAGCTCGGTTGGTAGAGTAGCCGTGCCAGCAATTTAAGGGTTGCAGTTTCGATCACCGCTTCTGCCATCTTGGTCACTGCCGTTGTGTCCTTGGGCAAGACACTTTACCCACCTGCTCCCAGTGCCACCCACACTGCTTTAACTTAAATATTGGGTTTCACTATGTAACACGCTTTGAGTCACTAGAGAAAAAGCCCCATACAAATATAACTCACTTCACTTTTCCAATTAAAGTTGCTACGATTCCACAATTTCAGTCGTCGATACCTGAGAATTTCCAACATTCTTGATACTTATTCGATTTCACAAAAGTAATTGAACACATATACTTTTAAATAATTTTCTTTATTGAAAATGATTTTAAAGTGTCAAGTATTTAAGATCACCGAGCTTCAACATCTCTTTGCACATAATTAAAATTGCAGTATAAGCTGCCAAGAGGTAACATTACGTTCCAAAAACAGCAGTGGCCTATAACCTCCCAGTTTTTGGTTTCCCGTTAATGTTACTGAACGTGGCGCACTGCACTGGCAAAATCATGGCTTGAAAATATATTTTTTTTTTCAGTGAAACTAATTAAAGTAATACCATGAATTGATTAACGTGGACTTAAACAAGTTGAAAAACTTATTGGGGTGTTACCATTTAGTGGCCAATTGTACGGAATATGTACTGTACTGTGCAATCTACTAATAAAAGTATCAATCAATTAATCAAAAACAGTGTATTGTCGCCTCCAGAAGAGGTCACAAAATATGAAGCTGTTTTTTATCTTTTATTGCCAAATTTACGCTAACACCGGCCCCAAATCCAACAAGTTTGACTTCGCATGCACACATTTACATCTATGTGCTTCCACAGACACAAAATAACACTTCCTCATTTTCCGCCCATACACTTTCAGGCATAGACAGTGTGTTTGGGATTTAGGAAAAAATTAACATCAAATCAAAACCATACCAACATAAAACATTACCACCAGCAGGTTGTTACAGTATGAACGATTATATATAGCCTATTATTTGCGCACTATTGACAAAATGTGGCTGAAAATGTGGCTGCCCAAAATAGACTTTGATCGCCAAAAACAAAGCTGCCAAAACCAGTTGTAGTGATATAGTAACAAATAAGATGCACAAGATTGTTTGCAGCGTAGTCAGCATGTCTGCAAAATCTATAAAATGTGCAAATAATAAGAGGACAGCAGTGCTAGTTGTTTTTATGAAGAAAAAAAATCACAAAAAACTCTCTAGACAATTTTCTCAACAAAGTGCATTGTACAATAAGCAGCAACAACTGAAAATAGAACAAAATGATATCCATCCATCCATTTTCTACTGCTTATTCCCTTTTGGGGCGCGGGGGGCGCTGGTGCCTATCACAGCTACAATCGGGCGAAAGGCGGGGTACACCCTGGACAAGTCGCCACCTCATCACAGAGCAAAATGATACAGTATGTTAATACTGATTAAAAATAACACAGACTTGTTTCAAATTGTATGTATACATTTTTGGAACCTTTTCTAATAAATCTTATGTTTGCAAAATAAACAATGACAGCATGGTGACCACAGCCCTACCAGGTATTTTGCAATCTAGAGAAATCAAACCAAACAACACTCTGCTGATAAATAAAGTGTCAGCTTTTTTACATAAACAAAAAAACTGCGATGAGGTGGCGACTTGTCCAGGGTGTACCCTGCCTTCCGCCTGATTGTAGCTGAGATAGGCGCCAGCGCCCCCCGCGACCCCGAAAGGGAATAAGCGGTAGAAAATGGATGGATGGATGGACAAAAAAACCAGCAGAGGCGTGGAACTTTTAATAACATAAACCAAACAATAAAAAGGCTAAAGCCTATAATTAAAGACAAATCATTTTTGTTTGTCAACATTGTAGCTTTTTTTCAATTTGCTATGTATTTTTGCTCAATTGTTTTCTGTTTTTTTTGTTCAGTTTATTTCTACAATTTGCCACAGGTCCTTAAAGGGGAACATTATCACAATTTCAGAAGGGTTAAAACCAATAAAAATCAGTTCCCAGTGGCTTATTTTATTTTTCAAAGTTTTTTTCAAAATTTTACCCATCATGGAATGTCCCGAAAAAAGACTTTAAAGTGCCTGATTTTCGCTATCTTTAAATCCATCGTCCATTTTCCAGTGACGTAATTTAGTGATGCCAACATGGCGGATAGCACAGCAAGATATAGCGACATTAGCTCGGATTCAGACTCGGATTTCAGCGGTTTAAGCGATTCAAGAGATTACGCATGTATTGAAACGGATGGTTGGAGTGTGGAGGCAGAGAGCGAAAACGAAATTGAAGAAGAAACTGAAGCTATAGAGCGAATAGCTATTGAAGCTATTCGGCGATCGCCTTCCAACCAACGATTGAGTGTCGCAAGGTATCCATACATCTCAATGCCATGTCTGTCGTAGTATCGCCGGCAAAATGTGCAGGAGCAACTTAAATCCGTCGATTGGTAAGTGTTTGTTTGGCATTAAATGTGGGTGGAGTGAAAGGCTGGATGCAAATATAGCTACAAATGTACATACAGCTAGCCTAAATAGAATGTTAGCATCGATTAGCTGGCAGTCATGCCGTGACCAAATATGTCTGATTAGCACATAAGTCAATAACATCAACAAAACTCACCTTTGTGATTTCGTTGACTTTATCGTTGGAAATGCATCTGCTTTGAGTGTCGCAGGGTATCCATACATCTCTGTGACATGTCTGTCGTTGCATCGCAGGTAAAATGTGCAGACGAGGGACTTTCGGATCTTTTGACACTGGTATTTGTTTGGCATTAAATGTGAGTGGAGGGAAAGGCTGGATGCAAATATAGCTACAAATGAGGTATAACCATGGCCGGCTCTACGCAGGGGTAAGAGGGGGCAGAGCCCCCTTAAATAAATGTCTTGCCCCCTCAAATCAAAATTTGAGAAAGCAAATTTTAATAAACTCACAAAATTACTACATTACAAGTTGACAAAATTATCTGCACTAGCGGAAAAATCCGCCGAAAAAGGGACACACACGATATAGTAGTGTCGGCTTCCCTCCCATCCCTCCCTCCGCTGTGCGTGTATTCCACATTCCACAGGCTGCGCAGCAGACACACACCTGCACACACCCCTCAGTCCTCAGTAAACATCCAATCACTGTTGCAGTATGAAAGTAAAAGAAAAGGAAATGTTGTCTACACTTGTTAGGATGGATGTGTTTGTGTAGTCTTATCTGTCATAAACACGTTTATCGTCGCGGACTTTCGGTGCTACGGAGTTCCTATTTTTTTTTTTTTTACAACTTGACGAGAGCAGTGACAGCGGAGGCTCTGAGCCAGAGGTGTCACTAGACCTAATACTGTACTGGGGCACACCTGGGGCACAAATAATTCATGTAAGTGTGCAAAGCGCGCAAGCAAAAACATTTTTAGCTCTTATTTATCATAAAAAATACATAAATAGTGCTTTAAACTATGAAATCATATCAGATGATGTTGTATGGATCTTTGATTAACCACCTGAAATTAACTAATGCCTTTGACCTACTTGTGCACTTTTTTACTCCAGACTTCTAAACTGCTACTGGTAAAAGCCAAAAGGAAGAGCAATGAATCTTTTTGAAATATTTATTACAGTAATCATCTGCAAATTTAACATCTACAAAAGTAAAACAAAAAATAAAGCACCCCTACATCTCTGGGTTCTTTTATATTATTTAATTTCCATTTATGGCAACGTGGCTAATCCTATTTTAGATAAACAAAACTATAAAATATACACAAAACAATAAAGCCACAGTAGTAGAATAAATGAACAACTGTTGTGTGTCTGTTCAGGGAATCATTTTCTGAGAAGTAAACTGTAACGTCTCGTTTTCATTTTTGCAACAGTCATGGAAATATTACAATAACTGTTATACAGTTGACCAGTGGTTCCCAACTGCTGGGTCGTGACATAAAAGTGGATTGTGTGTCATTTTCAGTGAGTCGCAGTCACATGTGTGCATGGAAAAAAAAAAGTTTAGGGAGAAAAAAATGAAATTGTGGCAACAAAACCAGATATTTTTAGCTATTTTTCTAGTGACTATTAGTGAATATTTTAGCAAAAGGCAAACCGACTAACAAGTTGGAGGAGGACTCAGGACAGACATGGAAATATATTTAAAAAAAATCTAAATGGGACAACAAAACCCGATATTTTCAGCCATCTTTCTGAAAACAAATACAGAAATGTTACTATTTTTTCTGGAAACAAAACCAGATGCTTTAGCTTTAGCCATTTTTCTGGTGACAAAACAAGATTATTTTAGTCAAAGTCACACCGATTAACAAGACAAGTCTACTGTGCTATTTTTCTGTGAAATAAACTTGAATGATTTAAAAATTTGGCTCACGACTTGATGATATGGAAAAAAAAAATTATTCCTGAAGATAAACCATTTGAGAAGCACACAACTCACACATGCTTACTCCAAATCATCATTGATGCAGAACCAGCAGACAATAACCAACATTATGTTTCATGTTCATTGGAAATTCCCCCGACAGCTCGTACAGCAAATCAATATGTTTGTCTTGATACAAGGAATAACGTTAGCTAACTTAGCATCAACTTAAGACAATGATGTTGCCTAGCTAGCTAGGACTTCACTTACATCTCTCATTCCTTGCTGCTTCTTCCCTGCTGCGGGCAAATAACTTTCTTAAATCCATCTAGGAGTTACAGTTTGAGTCAAATCAAAATCAAAATAATGTGATTAACAAATTGTTGTTGGCTAACGTTACCTACCTCAGCAGTGATTCTCCCCCCCCCCCCTCTCTCTCTCTCAACCGAAGTCTCGATCCACACGTGAATAAATTACCATATTAATTAGCCATGTGCTCATTGTTTCGTGGAGTGAATACAGTAGCAATCAATTACCATACTAAGTAGTATGTGCGCTGTTGTCTGTGTTATGTAGACTTAAAACTCTGAAGCGTTGTTTTTTATTGGTGAATTTTTTACTGGGGGACTGCAGATCAACAGTGGGGCACGTGCCCCAGTGAAATCTGTCTGGCGACGCCCCTGGCCCACGTCCACTGCATGTGACAAACTGAAGACAAGTGACCTCTGTCTGACAGACTCCTACGTAAAGCCCCGCCCCAGGCTGTAGTCCTGTACTGTTGTTGTTTTTCTTCATGTAATCACAGCAGGTTTTTTCTGTTGTTGTTCAAGCTTACTTATTTTCTGCTCCAGCTTCCAGCAGCTCACAAAGAGAAAGTTAATGCTCTGTAATGCATCCATTTTTCAGAGCATTTAAAAAGTCTAGTCCGCATGTAGTAGTAGCAATGACACTACTGCTAGTACACCAGGGACAGCAGCTACCAATACTGCACCTTTAGCACCAGTAAGCACTGTTTCTCCTGCACCAGCTCCCTCCGTCCCCCCAACAAGCGCTCCCCCGAAGCAGCCTGCTCAGCTACCCAGTGACTTAAATGGCAACACACCATCTCAGCCAATACTGGGTGGCTACCCAAAGCGTGCATTTGGTACAACATTAAGATCATTCAATCCTGCCTGGTACCGCACACGACCATGGCTAGAGTATTCTGTGGTGCGAGACGCCTGCTTCTGTTTCCCCTGTCGGAAATATAGCAGCGCTGTTAATGTTTCCCCCCCTGAGGGATTGCCACTTTATTGTGGTCAGGGGGTTTGCGTGCCTCAGTGACCGTAAGAGCTATACCAGCAGGAGCTTGGTCTTCAGGTGGGACATCCAAGTTGGACAGGTCTGAAGGTAGAGGCCTGACAAAGTGCAATCCACTACTCCAGGTTGGGGTTGGACACACAGCTAAAGACCCATTTCAATGAAGAAAGCATTGTTACTATAAGCACAGGAAAAAAAGTGCTGGAGCATGATGTGTACACATGATGCCCCCTTCACATTTCTGACTGCCCCCTCATATAAGCATGCCAAGAACCGCCCCTGGGTATAACGATGCAATATCTATATACAGCTAGCCTAAATAGCATGTTAGCATGCACACTACCCGTAAGTCAACTTGAATCCGACCCTGATTGTGTTGTTACACCCTCCGACAACACACCGACGAGGCATGATGTCTCCAAGTTACGGAAAACAGTCGAAAAAAGGAATATAACAGAGCTGATTTGACTCGATGTTTATAATGTGTTTGAGAAAATAGCGGATTGACTACGTAGGTGACATCAAGTTGTGACGTCATCGCCCCGAGAGCGAGTAATAGAAAGGCGTTTAGTTCGCCAAAATTCACTCATTTAGAGTTCGGAAATCGGTTGAAAAAATATATGGTCTTTTTCTGCAACATCAAAGTATATATTAATGCTTACAGAGGTCTGGTGATAATGTTCCCCTTTAAAAAAACAGAGCTGCGTTCAGTAAATGGCCCTCGCACAACATTTTCAACACCACTGGTTTACTTCTTTAACCAAGAAGACAAAGGTTTGCGAAACAAAAGAAAAGTGACGTCAGTAGTGTCTTCTTAGCACTTATGGAAGGATGAATGTTTGGTAGTAACTTTGTGAAAGTTTTCTGCACCCAAACAACACACTACCTGGGCTTATGGAGGCAGATCTCAGCTCTCACTTTCACAGCAAATATTTTGCCTTTAACCAGCGCTTGTATTTGAGCAAATAAATGCATGACTCCACTCTGTCACCCCTTTTTCTTGTTTCACTTGATTGTACACCTCAATAGAGGGGCAACACAAACAGTATATTTTCTCTGGCAAAGCAGGTGTGTATTGTTTAACAAATTGTTTTTTGTATTCCTGCAATGCAACCTTTGACCAATAATCTATTTTGGTTCAACTTGTCCACATTTAGTAGTAAATATTGGAAGTACAAACAAACAGTTATTGGGTCAAACTGTTGCCAACAAAAATTCTTAATTTTTAACTGTTTAATTATAATGGACACATGTCCAATTTATTTGACCTGCTGTATCTGGAAAAAATACCCTTGTTGTTTTGTTTTTAGGATTAAAATCATTGAAGTAAGGAGACACTGTGAATCAATCATTCAATCAGTTTACTTATATAACCCTTAACTACAAATGTCTACCAGGTTACCATGAATTGATTACCGTGGAGCCTGACTTAAACAAGTTGAAAAACATATTCTGGCGTTACTATTTAGTGGTCAATTGTACGGAATATGTACTGAACTGTGCAATCTACTAACAAAAGTATCAATCAATCAATCAAAAACAATCAAAGACATCCTTGGCTCGGATCCCAAATCAGGGCAAGAAAAAATTCAACACAACCACGAGAAACCTTAGAAGGGACCGCAGATGTGGGGACCCCCCCGGGTGACTGGTGCAATAGATGCCGAGTGGAGAGTCCAGTCCATAGTGAGGCCAGCAGTGGATTCTCGTGAATGGCGACAAGTCAGCAGCGCAGAGATGTTACCAACTGATGCACAGAGGAGTGGTCCATCCTGGGTCCCGCCTTGGAACAGGTAGCACCACCTAGCATGGCTGATCTGTGGTCATCTAATAACCTCTCCACGCAGGAGAGGCGGGCAGAGCAGAAAAGAGAGATCAACTGGTCTAAAAAGAAATCTTTTTAAAGGCA
The DNA here is from genome assembly GCF_033978795.1 of Nerophis ophidion. Lineage (NCBI taxonomy): Eukaryota > Metazoa > Chordata > Actinopteri > Syngnathiformes > Syngnathidae > Nerophis > Nerophis ophidion. The sequence goes on from NC_084627.1 coordinate 28,234,176, forward strand.
AGAGTATATAAAGGAGTTTTAAGATGGAACTTAAATGCTTCTACTGACATAGCATCTCTAACTGTTACTGGTTGGCCATTGCGCTATATAAAATCTAATCCATCTATGTTCTACCGCTTATTCCCTTTGGGGTCGCTTGGGGGCGCTGGTGTCTATTTCAGCTACAATCGGGCGGAAGGCGGGGTACACCCTGGACAAGTCGCCACCTCATCACAGGGCTAAAATCTAATCCATCCATCCATTTTCTACCGCTTATTCCCTTTGGGGTCGCTGGTGCCTATCTCAGGTACAACCGGGCGGAAGGAGGGGGACACACTGGACAAGTAGCCACCTCATCGCAGTAAAATCTAATCCATTATTATTATTATTATTCCAGAATACCGGAGCCCGATTAGAAAATGCTCTAAAGCCCGCAGACCTGTTTTTGAATGCAGATTTCTGGCCGGGACATATGGTACAATACAGACAGCAAGATAGGATGACGCTATAACGTTTCGTATTTTAAACTTAAGTAGTAAAGCCTTAAAAGTCTTAAAAATCTTAAGTGGACAGGAAGACAGTGCAGGTGAAACCAGTGTAGGCGTGATATAATCAACTTTCTTGTTCTTGTCAAAAGTCTAACAGCCGCATTTTGTACCAATTGTAATCTTGCAAAATGCAAAAATAATACGTTACAGTAATCGAGACGAGATGTAACCAAAGCATGAATAATGATCTCAGCATCAATGCTGGACAAAATGGGACACATTTTTGCGATATTACAGAGATGAAGGAGTTGGGTCGAAGATAATAGCGAGATTCTTATTACGGGAGACTGCATCCTGTCTATAAGATAAGAGTTAAACCAGGACAAGGCTAAGTCTGACATAGCAATACGTGTTTAATACGTTTTAATGGAATGTTATGATCAACGATATCGAAAGCAGCGCTAAGATCAACTAGCAGCAACATGGATGGCGCATCAGCATTAGTAATTTTTGCGAGGGTTGTCTCCGTAGAGTAATTTGGCCTGAAACCGGATTGAAAGGGTTCACAGAGATTGTTAGGTTAGCGATGCTTCTGTACTGAATAAATATTTAGGATCGTTTTTATTGAGGCGGATGAGATTGGAGTAGTAATTTGTTTTAGCTAAATTATGCACGTGTTTACAAATTATCAAACTATCACTCCATTCTTGATGGAAAACCTCAAGTTTAGCCGCACGCTATTTCTGTTTCAGCTTTTTACATGATTGATTTGATTGATTGATTGATACTTTTATTAGTAGATTGCACAGTTCAGTACATATTCCATAAAATTGACCACTAAATGGTAACACCCGAATAAGTTTTTCAACTTGTTTAAGTCAGGGTCCACGTTAATCAATTTATGGTAACATGATAGTTTAAGAGCTGTAGTTTCTGATGCAAACCAGGGAGTACACCTTTTAGGGGCCTTTTTTAGCTTTAGCGGTGCTATACTATCAATGGCGTTGAGCTGAGCATCGTTAAAATTGTTAGTAAAATTGTTGATAGAGCCCACATCATTTGGGAATGGTGTCATTACTGAGGGCAGTAAGCCAGCAAGAGTCGTAGTTCTGGTAGCGTTAATGTTGCGGCTGCCGAAGCAATGGTTATTAGTTGCTTGTTGAGTCAAAACTTAAAATTTTACAAGGCAATGATCGGACGCTTGGAGTACAATACCTTTGGAGGGGGTGACACCCTGGACAAAGACGAGGTCTATCGTATTACCGTTGTGATGCATGGGTTCATTTATTTTTTGTGTAAGACCATAGCTATCAGATATAGTCTGGAGCGACACGCACAGATGATCTGACGGGGTATTCTAATGGGTATTAAAATCCCCCATTATAATTATATTATCTGCGTGCGTCACTTGTTCAACGACAAAATCTGAAAATTCACTGATAAATCTGAATAAGGCCCAGGAGACGATAGATAACAGCTCAATAGAGAGGTAGCGGTGTACCAGACCTCATAGTAAGCACCTCAAATTATTTATATTTATTACTTAGGTTAAGGTATTCATTGGATATTCGTGCTACCCCTCCACCCGTTTTAAGGAGATGGGCAATATGTGCATTCGTAAAGTTAGGAGGAGATGCCTAGTTAGGCGGGAAAAATGTCTGGTTTTACCAAGTTTCGCTGAGACAAATGATGTCTCTAATGACCTCATGAACTGACAACGTTAGTTAATGTTAAAACCCCCACGTAGTGGGCTGTTTGGAGGAATTTTTGTTAATGTTATACTTAGTACTGATATTAATAACGTTACGTTTATTTTGTGTCGTGTGCCTTAAAAAAATTTGATCATATGTAGGAATTGATATGATGAGGATCCTAAAATGATTTCCTTGGTGTGGCAATACACTGAACGCGTCATAATTTGCCAGCTGAGTAGAATGGGTGTTCATCTCTGGCACAACCACTTCAGAAAAAACCATTATGTGAGTTGTGTATTATTCTACAAGAAATGCTATGTGTGCAGGAGTTTTCCAGCCTGGCGCTGGTTCATCTAACTTAATTGACTCCTCGCCCAGGCTAACAGACACTGTGATTGCCTGTGTCCGAGCTTGCTCGAGTGTAGTTAGTCTAGCTTGACTCAAATTATAGTCTATATTTTTGGAAATAGTGATGGCGCCTTCCTGGTTATGGTGAAGGCCGTCCCTCCTCACCAAGCCTGGTTTGCCCCAGAAAGAGGGCCACTTATCAATAAACGTTAGTCCCTCTTCTCTACAAAAACTAGCCAGCCACTTGTCAAGCGATACAAATCTGCTACACCTTTCATCATTGCCTCTTGCAGGCAATGATAACACAAGTACTCGTTGCCGAGAAATTTTTCTTGCGAGATTACAAGCCCTTGCTATGTTCCTCTATGTAATTCCTGACTGTATACTCCTAGTGTCATTAGAGCCGAAGTGTACAACTATGTTCGCGTAGCTGGTGGTGCGATTAGCCTGTTGTACGTGTTTACGAGGCCTTTTGCAAGTCAGGTCCCTAAGACTAGCTTCAATGTCAGGTGCTAATTAAATAATACCCTTATTTAATTATGGCTGATTTACAAAGCTGTATATTGTAGGTGATGGAGTCCCCTATGACTAAGGTGTGGTCTCAGGTATACTGGGGTGTGGGACTAGCTCGAGGGGTAAATCTATTATTTGTCTCAACCGGGCAGCTCCAAGCTGGGCTAATCACCTCGCTAAAGCTAATGCTAGCAAACGTGTCCGTGGCTTCTAAAGTTACGAAATTACTCTGCTCTAACTGGCGGACACGGTCGTCGAGGGCCAACCTATCTATGAGACTGGCGCAAAAAGAGCAGGGAGCCATACTCACAGTGTTTCTTTCACTGAGTCAAGTTTTTTCTATTTTCGGCGCTATAGGCGAAGAATAGCAGCAGCGTGAGAGAACAGATGCCTTCGGAGCGTAGTTGCTTTGAAACGCCACTAGCTTAGCTTTATTAGCTTAGCAGCTAACTAGCTAAGAGAGGTGGTGAGACAGAGAGTGAGTGCTTTGTAAGTTTGACAAGACTATTTAATATGTTTGAGAAAGAATAAAGAAAGCACTAAAACAATTCGAAGCACACAGATAGAAAGATTGCACTTAGCTTTTTTGCGGCAGCGAGCGACAGCAGACTTTTTCGGACGTGTCGTCACTCCTTGCACAAGTTACAACCTACAAAAAAGCTGTAGGTGCAAACTGTTGCCATTATGAAAGCTTTAAGTACTGTATAGGCAATATTTTGAGGTGATCTTAACATACTTAATTGTAAAAAAAACCCAAACAAATATTTTAACTTTGAAAATTTAACTTGCTTATTTTAGCGTGTCGTATTCATACTTTAGTAGGATTTGGTTTTCAATAATTCACCCCCTATACTGTGCAATATTACCCTTCGAGTGCAATACGTCCGACACTGATTGTTATTTATTACTCCGGTACTCTTGTGTTGTTCTGTATATTGTACAGTAGTTTGTATTTCTATAGTGTTTTGGATATTGTACAGGATTGCTTATTATTTTTATTGGCTAGTAGTCTGTTTATTTCAATTGTTAGTTTTGTCTTTATTACAACCTCTTGCATAATTTATTTCTACCCCATATTTGATCCCACTACCACACCTTAAGTTGGAGTCCTTGATCTCATTATATGGAGATATAATGACAATAAAGTCCATTCTATTCTATTGTATTATATTCTATTCCAAAAACTGTTCGCCGAAACTTTGCCTTTGTAAACTTTTTTTTATGGACAATCATTGCATGTAACAAACAATTCTGTTTGCCTGTGTATCATTCAGTGGAGTTAATTCCCAAACAAGGAATCCTACATGTTGGTGACTCAGTATGTACTTTTTTTTGTTCGACTGCAAAAAAAAAGTCACCAAAGAAAGTTGCAAGTTCCAGCACTGTGATTAAGAAGGTGAGAAACACTATCGGTTTCAACAAGGAACTGAAAGCACTGCTGTCTTCACCATCAGGAGTCTTCAATAAGGTAAAAGTTATGTCAAATGTGCATGTATTCATTTCATTTGTCATTTATATGTTGTTGTTTTTTTCTGCATGTAAAACTATAATTTTTCTCTATAAACTGTGTTTTTGCTGTCTGGAACAAATTAATTGGATTAGCTTTTTTTCATCATGGGAAAAATGGCTTCGGTTTTTGTACGATTGGATCTTTGTCAGACCCTTTGGATGCATTATTAACAAAAACTGAGATCATATTTAGTTTGCTTGTCCAGCATACTGTATAATTTGTTATACTGTATAATTTGTAATACTTATACTTCAAGTTGCTCATGTTCGATTATTGTGACCTGTCCTCTTCCTCATTCAATTTCCTAGGATACACACATGTATGTAAAAAATGTTCCTGATTCCCTTCATTTTTGTTCTAATAAATAGATTAAAACTGCACTTTTAACATGTGTTCATAGATACAAATTTCAATAAAAACTCCAGTGTTTGCCACCACACAGATCACAGCCCGCACACACCACTGCTCTCATGTGCGCTCTATTTAAAGCTCCGAGCTCTGTGTGTTAAATCTATAATAAATATTTTTTTAATTACACTCAATAAATGATTAATAAAAAAAACAAAGCTTTTTTATCTGATTGAATAAATGGATTAATCTTTTGTAGTCCGAAATATAAGTAATGTACTGTATAGTGATGCTCCAATGGTAATCTCAGTGTTATGTGCATTTTAAAGAAAAAACACATATCGGCAGGAAAATGCTTGTTTGTTCCAACTATTTCCCCTAAAATACGCATTAAGGCTTTAAAGTGTGTTTTATTTGACACAGTCCTATTTGCGACTTGCCAGTAAGAAGTTCTGAAACAAATATCATCACAAAGCCAAATGTCCAGTTGTGCTACTATTTCACCTTCAAATCGGATGGTCGATCTGAGCCAATCAACACACGGACAAACGAGTGACATTGTTGTGATTACTTGATGGCAACAACAACAACAACAACAACAACAACAAAAAAAACAACCCCACCTTGATTTCCAACTGTGAAAAAAATGTGTATAGTCGTTTTCTATACGACATATTTCTACTCAAACTCTTAATGGATCCGTCCCGATACAGCATCTACATGTACCTAACGTAAAAATACTAAATACATAAAACCTCTATCAAAATGTAAAACTAGAGATAAAGGCATCATGGAAAGACAAAAAGCTGAAACGTTGATGTTATTAAAGAATTAAAAAAACTAATATTTGTCTATAAATAAATGGCTAAAGTTTATCTATAGTCTTTTCATTAGACATTACAAATTAAACTGGTATTACATTCACAACCTAACACTGCTTTACCCAACAACCAGTAATCATGATTTTAATATTCATAACAATAATCAATAATCATAACTTTTATGGACAGAATTTCTGGGGGCAGTCAAAGCGTTGAAGGGTTCCGGTTTGGTGGCTGCGGGATTAGGTCTCTGCTTTTTGCAGATGATGTGGTCCTGATGGCTTCATCTGGCCGGGATCTTCAGCTCTCACTGGACCGGTTCGCAGCCGAGTGTGAAGCGACCGGAATGAGAATCAGCAACTCCAAGTCCGTGTCCATGGTCCTCTCCTGGAAAAGGGTGGAGTGCCATCTCCGGGTTGGGGAGGAGACCCTGCCCCAAGTGGAGGAGTTCAAGTACCTAAGAGTCTTGTTCACGAGTGGGGGAAGAGTGGATCGTGAGATCGACAGGCGGATCGGTGCGGCGTCTTCAGTAATGCGGACGTTGTACTGATCCGTTGTGGTGAAGAAGGAGCTGAGCCGGAAGGCAAAGCTCTCAATTTACAGGTCGATCTACATTCCCATCCACACCTATGGTCATGAGCTTTGGGTCATGACTGAAAGGACAAGTTCACGGGTACAAGCATTGCCAAAATTAGTTTCCTCCGCCGTGTGGCGGGGCTCTCCCTTAGAGATAGGGTGAGAAGCTCTGTCATCCGGGAGGAACTCAAAGTAAAGCCGCTGCTCCTCCACATCGAGAGGAGCCAGATGAGGTGGTTCGGGCATCTGGTCAGGATGCCACCCGAACGCCTCCCGAGGGAGGTGTTTAGGGCACGTCCAACCGGTAGGAGGCCACGGGGAAGACCCAGGACACGTTGGGAAGACTATGTCTCCCGGCTGGCCTGGGAACGCCTCGGGATCCCCCGGGAAGAGCTAGACGAAGTGGCTGAGGAGAGGGAAGTCTGGGCTTCTCTGCTTAGGCTGCTGCACCCGCGACCCAACCTTGGATAAGCGGAAGAAGATGGATGGATGGATGGATAACAATAAACTTAATTATTACTTTGGCCATAATTGGCAGCCGTATGCTATATACACGCACACACGCACGCGCACACACACACACACACACACACACACACACACACACACACACACACACACACACACACACACACACACACACACACACACACACACACACACACACACACACATATATATCCTGCCTCGAAAGAAAATTATGAGCCCTCCTTTAAGGCAACACTTGTCTTGACCTTAAAAAGTTGAAGTTCGAGGCCTGTATTACGACTACATTACATTATAAACACTCTCTAGTTTTAATCAGTTATTTCTTTAGTTTAATGATGTGGACAAAAGCTCTAAGTCTGTCTACAAAAAGCCAAATATTTTTGAAAGTCAATTATTGCATATTGTGTTAATGGTACCTTGTGACAAGAACATGTCTTCCTTCGCAGTTGAATGCATTTTTATTCATAAAATATATAAATCACAATTGGTATTGCAATAGTAATTTTGGAGAGAAAAATCACAATTAGGTTATTTCTTAATAGCATGCATCATTTAATAGTTATTTTTGTGTTAAACCTTTACTTATAACATTAGCTAGCCAGTGGTGTTCTTGTTATATTTTTTTGTTTTGAAAAATACCTTTGAGCTAGTTGCAAACAGTTCCCCTTTGGCAACTTTGAGTGTGTAACATGCAAAAGGGGGGTTGGGAGGAATAAAATGCAAGGAATCTTCTCTCCATGTTGAGAAGCCAAGGTGAAGGGCAGAATTTCAAAGTGGTTTGTTGGTGGGGGAGGCAGCAGACAAACAGGTCCCTTCCTGAGTGCTTCATTTGTGTATTGAGAAGATTAGAGAGGTGATTGGTGTTGGTCTCTAGCCTCGACAATAGTGAACAATGCTGCCGATCCCAACGGGCCATTTGCTCCTGGAACTATTCCTGCAAATAGGAGCTCCTGGAAGGAGCCAGCAGTTGGCTGCTCGTTGACATGAAAGATGAAAAAGTGAGTGAAGGACAATGTCTATAGTCAATAATGTCAACTGAAAGCTTCATTTCAAAATAGTGTATGCTCATTTCTGACACAAATCTCCTCACGTTTTGCTGTGACACCTACCTGCTTCGTGATCGAACGCATCACTATTTGAACAACCGATAACAAGTATCTTGAGAACCCATCTTGGGAACAGACCCTCCGTTTGTTGCAAAGGAAGTGTCAGTGAGTAGAGAGTGACTCAGATGTTTGCAGGTCTGCAGACGTGCCGAAACAGTGCTCCTGTGCTTGCATCAACTTGACACTTGAAGGTGGAAAGTAGAATGTTCCAGCCTGCGGCATCTCTGCACCACAACGGCAACGCATGAGGTTTTACTTTATTAACACCTAAAGAGGTGTCCTTAAAGCTACGGGAAACATCAACTACATGTCCAAAAGTGAAAAAGTGAACATGCAACAAGGGATGGGCACTGAATTCAGGACTTGTACAGGTACCCACCATACTTTGTCAGGACTACTAAGTACCGATTCACTAGACCAGTGGTTCTCAAATGGGGGTACGCGTACCCCTGGGGGTACTTGAAGGTATGCCAAGGGGTACGTGAGATTTTTTTTTTAATATTCTAAAAATAGCAACAATTCAAAAATCCTTTATAAATATATGTATTGAATAATACTTCAACAAAATATAAATGTAAGTTCATAAAACTGTGAAAAGAAATACAACAATGCAATATTCATTGTTGACAGCTAGATTTTTTGTGGACATGTTACATAAATATTGATGTTAAAGATTTATTTTTTTGTGAAGAAATGTTTAGAATGAAGTTGATGAATCCGGATGGATCTCTATTACAATCCCCAAAGAGGGCACTTTAAGTTGATGATTACTTCTATGTGTAGAAATCTTTATTTATAATTGAATCACTTGTTTATTTTTCAAGAAGTTTTTAGTTATTTTTATGTCTTTTTTTCCAAATAGTTCAAGAAAGACCACTACAAATTAGCAATATTTTGCAGTGTTATACAATTGAATAAATCAGAAACTGATGACATAGTGCTGTATTTTACTTCTTTATCTCTTTTTTTCAACCAAAAATGCTTTGCTTAGGGCATGGGTGTCAAACTCTGGCCCGCGGGCCAAATATGGCCCGCCGTACAATTTCATTTGGCCCTTGAGACAATATTAAATTAACTTTAGAGCTGGCCCGCCGGTACTATAAAGGCACTGCCTTTAGCGTTGTCTACATTTTGTTGTCACGTCCCCTTTTACTCAATACAAACAGTCAAGTCACATGATATATGCAACTTGTACACACACTTAAGTGAATGCCATGCATACTTGCTCAACAGCCAGACAGGTCAGACTGAGGGTGGCCGTATAAACAACTTTAACACTGTTACAAATATGCGCCACACTGTGAACCCACACATACAAGAATGACTAACACATTTCGGGAGAACATCCGTACCGTAACACAACATAAACAGAACAAATACCCAGAACCCCTTGCAGCACTGACTACCACCAAAACCCGCCCCCCACCACCAACCCCACCCATCTCATTTTATTTTAAGATTTATTAGCCTGTGGAAAAATGTAATGTTGATATTTACCTCAGAAGGCTGCAAATAGAACAGAGGCATTAAATGTTTTATTTAAATTGTATTTATTTGACCATTTATTTTTTTTTTCGTTTGTTTTTTGAATGTTGATTTTGCACTATTAAGTTATATAATTATTGCTTGTTCCATATTCATTGTTCAAGCAAATAAGTGTAGCAAACTGAGCAATAATTAACCATTTATCCATGCACTTTCTATTGTTACTTCAAGGTTTGAATGTTTGATTCATTCAATATTGTTATTTTATTTTCAAATGTATTAATTAGCCTGTGGACAAAGTTTATTTTGATATTTACCTCAGAAAGCTACAAATAGAAAGGAGACACTCAATTTTTACTTAAATTTTACTTGATATGCCATTGATCTTTTTTAACTATTATTATTATTTGAAACTGGATTTTGCATGTCACTATAAAGTTATATAAGCCTTGCTTGTTCAATACTCAATGCAAAACTTGTTTGGGTCCCTATTAAAAGGTTCATTTGTTCAACCCTTGGCCCGCGGCTTTGTTCAGTTTAAAATTTTGGCCCACTCTGTATTTGAGTTTGACACCCCTGGCTTAGGGGGTACTTGAATTAAAAAAATGTTCACGGGGGTACATCACTGAAAAAAGGTGAGAACCACTGCACTAGACATCTTTATTTTTGTCATGCTCTCATATTTAATGACAATAAAGCCTTGTATCCTATTCTTTTCTATGTTGTTGTTTTTGTTACATGTGACGCCATGTCCGTTTGCAGACTCAGCACCAATTCAAGCACTTGGCAGGCAAAACAGGCATATTTATAACGCACTGCCGGTCGGTAATGTTGACATTTTCCATGCCAACAAAGCAAGCATGCCTGATAAAAAGCAGCTTTTCAAGCTAGCTCAATGCTAATTTACGTGGGATATGCCATTGACTTGCTACCTATTAGCATTAGCGATTTTAAATAATGATTTCAACGAGCTCTAACTTTGGTAATCAAAACCACAATTAAGATGCATGTTACTATTAAACAAGCTGTCCAGTAAAAACATTTTGTGGGACTCAACAAAAGATTATTGTATGTTAATGTAGCCTTTCAGTAAAACAGCCGTACAGTAGACGGCACCGTAACTCTGCTTACCATTGTCATACGCACCTGGGGCCTCATGTATTAAAGGGGAACATTATCACCAGACCTATGTAAGCGTCAATATATACCTTGATGTTGCAGAAAAAAGACCATATGTTTTTTTTAACCGATTTCCGAACTCTAAAAGGGTGAATTTGGCGATTTAAACGCATTTCAATTGTTCGCTGTCGGAGCAATGACCTTTCACCCGTGACGTCACAACAGGGAGCAATCCGCCATTTTCTCAAACACATTACACACACCATGTCAAATCAGCTCTGTTATTTTCCGTTTCTTCGACTGTTTTCCGTACCTTGGAGACATCATGCCTCGTCGGTGTGTTGCGGAGGGTGTAACAACACGATCAGGGACGGATTCAAGTTGACTTACGTGGAGTGTGGTAATCAGACATATCAATGGTCACGGCATGTTAATCGATGCTAACATGCTATTTAGGCTAGCTGTATGTACATATTGCATCATTATGCCTCATTTGTAGCTATATTTGCATCCAGCCTTTCCCTCCACCCACATTTAATGCCAAACAAACACATACCAATCGACGGATTAAAGTTGCACCAGTGGTCAAAAGATACGAAAGTCCCTCGTTTGTTCTGTTCTGTCATAGCATCGCTACAGACGATAGCGATGTTATGACAGAGATGACACAGAGATGTGTGGATATCCTGCGACACTCAAAGCAGATGCATTACCAACGATAAAATCAACGAAATCACAAAGGTGAGTTTTGTTGATGTTATTGACTTATGTGCTAATCAGACATATTTGCGCACAGCATGACTGCAAGCTAATCGATGCTAACATGCTATTTAGGCTAGCTGTATGTACATATTGCATCATTATGCCTCGTTTGTAGCTATATTTGCATCCAGCCTTTCCCTCCACCCACATTTAATGCCAAACAAACACTTACCAATTGACGGATTCAAGTTGCACCAGTGGTCAAAATATGCAATCGTTGGTTAGAAGACGATCGCCGAATTCGTCTTCGATGCCGCTGTCTGTCGTGATATGGCTCAATAGATTCAGTTTCTTCTTCAATTTCATTTTCGCCATCTGCCTCCATACTCCAACCATCCGTTTCAATACATGTGTAATCTGTTGAATCGCTTAAGCCGCTGAAATCCGAGTATGAATCCGAGCTAATATTGCTATACCTTTGTGTGCTATCCGCCATGTTTGTTTGTATTGGCGTCACGCAGTGACGTCACAGGAAAATGGACGGGTGGATTTACAGATAGCAAAAATCAGGCACTTTAAAGCCGTTTTTCGGGATATTGAGTGATAGGTAAAATTTGGAAAAAAACTTTGAAAAATAAAATAAGCCACTGGGAACTGATTTTTATTGGTTTTAACCCTTCTGAAATTGTGATAATGTTACCCTTTCAGCTTGCGTACGCCAGGATATACCCTTTTTTCACCTCAAAGATGAGATGTATCAAGACTGAACTTGACGTGGAAATGAGCTGTGTCTGTCACGCCTACTTCCTGCTAGTCCTGGGCTGATATTCAATAAGTCAATAAACCAACGGTAACTGAAAAATAATGTCAGTAAGTTTTCCAGTGTCGATAAATGGCCACGTGCATGCTTGAAGAGCATTCACACTTTCCGTGACTTGGTGCAGCTACACGCGTTTGTACTGTAGCGGGATGAACAGAAAGGGGTGAATTATCTTGCCCTCATCAAATGTCTGACTCTTTGTGAAGTGACGTGGGGCCACTGGTGCAACTAGTTAGCATGTAGCAGCTACCATGGACAAAATGTTCAAAAAACCACACAAAACCAAACAATACAGCACCAGTGTGGGAATATTTCAGTTTAAAATGGGAACATTATCACCAGACCTATGTAAGTGTCAATATATACCCTGATGTTGCAGAAAAAAGACCATATATTTCTTTAACCGATTTCCGAACTCTAAATGGGTGAATTTTGGCGAATTGAACGCCTTTCTATTATTCGCACTCGGAGCAACGTGACGTCACCTGGGTAGTCAATCCGCCATTTTCTCAAACACATTATAAACATCAAGTCAAATCAGCTCTGTTGATTGTTTTTCGACTGTTTTCCGTACCTTGGAGACATCATGCCTCGTCGGTGTGTTGTCGGAGGGTGTAACAACACGATCAGAGACGGATTCAAGTTGACTTACGTGGAGTGTGCATCGATTAGCAGGCATGCTAATCGATGCTAACATGGTACCGTATTTTCCGCGCTATAAGCCGCACCTAAAAACCACAAATTTTCTCAAAAGCTGACAGTGCGGCTTATAACCCGGTGCGCCTTATATATCGATTAATATAAATATTTATTTTCATAAAGTTTAGGTCTCGCAACTACGGTAAACAGCCGCCATCTTTTTTCCCCGTAGAAGAGGAAGCGCTTCTTCTTCTACGGTATGCAACCGCCAAGGTAAGCACCCGCCCACCTGGAAAGAGGAAGCGCTTCTTCTTCTACGGTACGCAACCGCCAAGGTAAGCACCCGCCCCCGTAGAAGAAGAAGCGTGCGGCTAATCCGATTCATTTCATTTGTGTGTTTCTGTAAAGACGATCACAAAATGGCTCCTACTAAGAGACACGCGTACAACGCAGAATTCAAACTCAAGGCAATTAGTCATGCAGAAGAACACGGAAATAGAGCAGCAGCGAGAGAATTGAACATCAATGAATCAATGGTGCGTATATGGAGGAAGCAACAAGATGAACTGCGCCAAGTGAAGAAGACAACACAGAGTTTCCGAGGGAACAAAGCAAGATGGCAACAGTTGGAGGACAAACTCGAACAGTGGGTTGTTGAGCAGAGAGCAGGAAGCAGAAGTGTCAGTACCATCACTATTCGAATCAAGGCAACAGCGCTAGCAAGCGAACTTCACTTGGATGATTTTAAAGGTGGTGCTTCTTGGTGTTTCCGGTTCATGAAAAGACGCAATCTCTCCATCCGCACAAGGACTACTATTTCACAGCAACTGCCAAAAGACTTTCAAAAAAAGCTGGCTACTTTCCGCGCATATTGTAAAAACAAGATAGCTGAAAAAAAGATCCGGCCAGAGCACATGATCAACATGGACGAGGTTCCACTGACTTTTGATATTCCTGTGAACCGCACTGTGGATAAAACGGGAGCACACACGGTAAATATTCGCACCACAGGGAATGAGAAGTCGTCCTTCACTGTGGTTCTAGCTTGCCATGGTAATGGGCAAAAACTTCCACCCATGGTGATATTCAAAAGGAAGACCTTGCCAAAAGAAAACTTTCCAGCCGGCGTCATCATAAAAGCTAACTCGAAGGGATGGATGGATGAAGAAAAGATGAGCAAGTGGTTGAAAGAAGTTTACGTGAAGAGACCGGGTGGCTTTTTTCACGCAGCTCCGTCCCTGTTGATTTACGACTCCATGCGTGCCCACATCACAGATGGTGTCAAGAAAAAAGTAAAGCACACTAATACAACACTCGCTGTCATTCCGTGTGGATTAACCAAAGAACTCCAACAACTGGACATTGGTGTCAACAGGGCATTCAAGGCTCGACTGCGAACGGCGTAGGAATAATGGATGACCGAAGGCGAACACACCTTCACTAAAACAGGGAGACAGCGCCGGACGACATACGCCAACATCTGCCAGTGGATTGTAAATGCCTGGGCGGATATATCGGTCTCAACTGTGGTCCGAGCTTTCCGGAAGGCAGGATTCATGGAACTGCCGGACAACAACAGCGACACTGACTCTGATGATTTCGACGAGACGGAGCCCGCCGTTTTGGATGCCGCATTCGCCCAACTTATTAATTCAGACACCGAAGAAGAAGAATTCGAGGGATTTATTGATGAGGAATAACTTCTGAAAGTGAGTTTTAAATGTTTATTTTGTGTGCTGTGACATTAACGTTCGAGCAACGTTGAGTTATTGATGTTGCTATTGCTCTGCAATATTTTGAGTGTTACTATTGTGATTGCACATTTGCACATTATATTTTGAGTTTTACTATTGTGATTGGACATTTGCACATTATATTTTGAGTGTTACTATTGTTGTGATTGCACATTTGCACATTTGCACACTGGTTTGTATTATTAAAGTTTGACTGACCTATCTGACTGTTTTTTTGACATTCCCTTTAGCGCAGCGTAGGCGCGGCTTATGACCCGGTGCGGCTTATAGGTTAACAAAGTTTTTAAATATGCCATTCATTAAAGGTGCGGCTTATAACACGGGGCGGCTTATAGCGCGGAAAATACGGTATTTAGGCTAGCTGTTTGTACATTTGTACATACAAATTTAATGCCACAAATTGAATGTACACCCACATTTAATGCCAAACAAACACTTACCAATCGACGGATTTAAGTTGCTCCCGTATCACAAGATGCGAAAGTCCCGATCGTTTGGTCTGCACATTTTACCCGTTAATGCTAAGGAAGATATGGCACAGAGATGTATGGATATCCTGCAGATGCATTTCCAACATTAAAGTCAAATAAATCACAAAGGTGACTTTTGTTGATGTTATTGACTTATGTGCTAATCAGACATATTTGGTCACGGCATGACTGCCAGCTAATCGATGCTAACATGCTATTTAGCCTAGCTGTATGTACATTTGTAGCTATATTTGCATCCAGCCTTTCCCTGCACCCACATTTAATGCCAAACAAACACTTACCAATCGACGGATTTAAGTTTCTCCAGTGTCACAAGATGCGAAAGTCCTGATCATTTGGTCTGCACATTTTACCGGCGATGCTAAGGCAGACATGGCACAGAGATGTATGGATATCCTGCGACACTCAATCGCAGCTTGCTGCTGAGTCATTCTCCCAGTAAGGCAGATGGACTACTCGGGACATGGCGTGCAGGTAAAAACATGATTTAATCTTTAACTCAGAAGCTACAAAAAAGTACAAACAAAAGGCGTGCACAAGGCGGAAACACAACTTAGACCAAACTATGGACAATAAGCCAAACTTACTTGACAGGAAAACGAGCATGGATCTATGGCGTGAAGGAGCAGCATGAACTTTGGGGTGAAGAAACTAGCAATGTCACGAGAGCGACTTACAGACAAAGACAGGTTTAAATACTGCCTGTGATTAGTGCTCGGGAAGCAGGCGAGCGGGCGAGCACTAATCAGACATGGGTGAACACAATGAGTAACCATCGTGACAAAACAAACAAGGAAGTGCAAACAGGAACTAATGGAGTCTTAAACAGAAAACATAAAACATGATCCAAACCACAGATCATGATAAGTATATTGTTACTCTGCACTTTTGTTTAAAATGTCTGAACTTGATTGACAGTAATGTACAACTCTACTTCTGCCTACAGTATTTAAGTGCAACTTTGTTTGTCAATAATTTATTTAGCTAGTTTATTTATTGTCATGATTGTGTATATTTGAGCCCTCCGATTCCCTCCTTAAAATATGTTATTGCTTTTAAAAATATGTTATTTGCTAAAAAAGTATATTTTATTGCTATGTGTTTGTTTTATTAAACTTGGAGATTTAAATGTTTTAATTTTAATGGCAACTTTAAAATACACCATAGATACAAGTTTATTGCATTTGAAATGATATACATGTATTATTACTATGTATTATCATTAAATTAATGGTCAGTTTGTTCTCATAAAAATCATGGCAATAATAATTTTTATTGGCAATAATCTGTTGGTAAATATATTGTCAAGCAAAATTTGTGATCAGCCCAGGCCTCCTTCATGCTTTGCGTACAAACATTTCTACAATAGGTGGATTTTGGAGACACACAGAGGTGGTCGTTCAGGCTTTGCTAACAATTCATTTCAACAATGTAAAAAAGATCAAAGCAAAGACACAAATTCACTTTTTCACCAATGCATTTAATGCTTCATATTCTTATTAATATTTTTGAGGACATTAATTTATATAGGCGATCTTTTGCCACCTATTACTGTAATGTAAGGCTGCCCGATTATTAACCGTTAATCAAAACATCAAACTTTATTGCACTTTCTATTTTATATAAACAGTTTGTAAACTTGGCTTTCATTTCTAAATGAAACTACAAAATAATGAATTCATGATAAAATAAAATGTACAAAAGTCAAAGGGCTAACTAAAATAAATATGCAATTGCAGATTGCGATCATAAAGTGTAAACAAGTGAAAAAATAAGATTATGCATTGTACTGCTCACAGTATATATATAGGACTTATGTCTTTTGCCAATTCAAACTTTATTACGTCCATTATTTTGGAGAGTCTTTGAGAGGTGGATGAATACGGGGGTCACTCGGTGCACGGTTGATGTTACGTTCGCCTGTATTTTGGGCACTTGGGTATAGCTCGGTTGGTAGAGTGGTCGTGCCAGCAACTTGAGGGTTCCAGGTTAGATCCCCACTTCTGCCGTTGTGTCCTTGGGCAAGACACTTTACCCACCTGCCCTCAGTGCCACCCACACTGGTTTAAGTGTAACTTAGATAATGGGTTTCACTATGTAAAAGCGCTTTGAGTCACTAGAGAAAAGTGCTATGTAAATATAATTCACTTCACTTCACTTTTAGCTGTTTGTCTGGGTTCCACCGTGGTAGGGGTGGCCCACTCTGTTAGCAAGCAGCTTTAAAGCGCGTTCATACAATGGCGATTGAGAAAAGAAGGGTAGTGCTGTTAATGTTTAACGT
Source organism: Nerophis ophidion (assembly GCF_033978795.1). Classification (NCBI taxonomy): domain Eukaryota; kingdom Metazoa; phylum Chordata; class Actinopteri; order Syngnathiformes; family Syngnathidae; genus Nerophis; species Nerophis ophidion. Next base: position 28,251,339 of record NC_084627.1, read on the forward strand.
GTTTTGCAACTTGATAATTTGTTTGGATGTGCACACCAACGCAGCTTTGTCATCCTTGAGGCCTTTGTTTGTTTTTGGTTCATCCGTGTTGGAGCATTTTCATGTTCTGGGTTAAAATGCCTACCTGTTTTCTATACAACATATGTTTCCACGCACTAATTTAGGCCATGTCTACACTAACCTCTTAAACCAGTGGTTTTTAACCTTTTTTCAGTGATGTACCCCCTGTGAAATTTTTTTTAAATCAAGTACCCCCTAATCAGAGCAAAGCATTTGTGGTTGAAAAAAAGAGATAAAGAAGTAAAATACATCACTATGTCATCAGTTTCTGATTTATTAAATTGTATAACAGTGCAAAATATTGCTCATTTGTAGTGGTCTTTCTTGAACTATTTGGAAAAAACATTTGTTGAAAAATGAATAAGTGATTCAATTATAAATAAAGATTTCTTCACATAGAAGTAATCATCAACTTAAAGTGCCCTCTTTGGGGATTGTAATAGAGATCCATCTGGATTCATCAACTTCATTCTAAACATTTCTTCACAAAAAATATAATTTTTAACATCAATATTTATGAAACATGTCCACAAAAAATCTAGCTGTCAACACTGAATATTGCATTGTTGCATTTCTTTTCACAGTTTATGAACTTTCATTCATATTTTATTGAAGTATTATTCAATAAATATATCTATAAAGGATTTTTGAATTGTTGCTATTTTTAGAATATTAAAAAAAAAAAAATCTCACGTACCCCTTGGCATACCTTCAAGTACCCCCATTTGAGAACCACTGCCTTAAACAAAGAAATATTTCGCGTAAGCCCTGTTTCAGCCACACTAAACCAGCGTTTAAGGTCCCCCTCCACGGACAAATTTTTACACGGGTAAGTCAGCCGTGTATTTCTTAAATTTCCGGCACTTAGCTTTGTATGGACTCATTAAGGGGGAACATTATCACAATTTCAGAAGGGTTAAAACCAATAAAAATCAGTTCCCAGTGGCTTATTTTATTTTTTCAAAATTTTACCCATCATAGAATAGCCCTAAAAAAAAGCTTTAAAGTGCCTGATTTACGCTATCTGTGAAGCCACCGTCCATTTTCCTGTGACGTCACATAGCAATGCCAATACAAACAAACAATGGCGGATAGCACAGCAAGATATAGCCACATTAGCTCGGATTCAGACTCGGATTGCGGCGGCTTAAGCGATTCAATAGATTACACACGTATTGAAACGGATGGTTGGAGTATGGAGGCAGATAGCGAAAACAAAATTGAAGAAGAAACTGAAGCTATTGAGCGAATAGCTATTGACGCTATTCGGCCATGTCTGCCTTAGCATCGCCGGTAAAATGTGCAGACCAACAATCGGAAGTTTCGCATCTTGTGACACTGGATCAACTTGAATCCGTCGATTGGTAAGTGTTTGTTTGGCATTAAATGTGGGTGGAAGGAAAAGCTGGATGTAAATATAGTTTCAAATGTACATACAGCTAGCCTAAATAGCATGTTAGCATCGATTAGCTGCAGTCATGCCGCGACCAAATACGTCTGATTAGCACATAAGTCAATAACATAAACAAAACTCACCTTTGTGATTTCGTTGACTTTATCGTTGGAAATGCATCTGCCGGTTATCCATACATCTCTGTGCCATGTCTGTCTTAGCATCGCCAGTAAAATGTACAGACACTCCGGCACTTTAAAGCTTTTTTTAAGGATATTCCGGGACGGGTAACATTTTGAAAAAAAACTTCAAAAAATAAAATAAGCCACTGGGAACTGATTTTAATTGGTTTTAACCCTTTTGAAATTGTGATAATGTTCCCCTTTAAATAACAAATTCACAGCGAAGTAAAGTCATCTATTGGCGAGATTGAAGCAAATGGACGCTCAGGTGTTTTTTTTTCTGTGCATGCGTACTATGTTACGCTGCGCCGGCGGACGGAGGGGTGTGGGTGTCTTAAACGGTGGCATTGTTGTGTGTGGACACGGATAAGGTTAAGTGTTATTTACCTTGGATAACCTTATCCGGTTTAGTGTAAACTGGGCCTTAAAGGCCCACTGAAATGAGATTTTCTTATTCAAACGGGGATAGCAGGTCCATTTTATGTGTCATACTTGATCATTTCGCGATATTGCCATATTTTTGCTGAAATTATTTAGTAGAGAACATCCACGATAAAGTTCGCAACTTTTGGTCGCTAATAAAAAAGCTTTGCCTGTACCGAAAGTAGCAGACGATGTGCGCGTGACGTCCCGGGTTGTGGAGCTCCTCACATTTTCACATTATTTGCAATCATGGCCACCAGCAGCGAGAGCTATTCGGATCGAGAAAGCAACGATTTCCCCATTAATTTGAGCGAGGATAAAAGATTCGTAGAATAGGATAGTGAGAGTGAAGGAGTAGAAAAAAAAAAAAAGACAGGGCAGTGGGAGTGATTCAGATGTTATTAGACACATTTACTAGGATAATTCTGGAAAACCCCTTATCTGCTTATTGTGTTACTAGTGTTGTAGTGAGATTATACTTTCGTACCTGAAAGTCGGAGGGGTGTGGCCATGGGTGTGGTGACCGCCACTGTCTCTTTGGGAAGCCACGTTTCTTGACGAGGCGAAGCGAAGGCAGCTGGTCGGGCCGGGCTGAGCTTTTTTTCCCCTTCCTCCACGGTGGAAGCATCCCACCTTCGGGGGCGGCCGTTTGGAGGAGGCAATACAGTCCGCAGCTGCCACTTTGAGAGGTGCACGAAGAACGATGCAAGCTGCGCTCATGTCTACGGTAAGAGCCGACTTATTACCACAATGTTCTCACCGAAACCTGCCGGTTGACATGTGGTCGGGAACCATGTTCGTTTGACCGCTCTGTTCCATAGTAAAGCTTCACCTTCGCGAATGTAAACAAGGAAACACCGGCTGTGTTTGTGTTGCTAAAGGCAGCCGCAATACACCGCTTCCCACCTACATCTTTCTTCTTTGACGTCTCCATTATTAATTGAACAAATTGCAAAAGAATCAGCAACACGGAGGTCCAGAATACTGTGTAATTATGCGATTAAAGCAGACGACTTATAGCTGGGATTGGGCTGGAAAAAAATGTCCGCTACAATCCGTGACGTCACGCACACGCGTCATCATACCGCAACGTTTTCAACAGGATACTTCGCGCGAAAATTGAAATTGCAATTTAGTAAACTAAAAAGGCCGTATTGGCATGTGTTGCAATGTTAATATTTCATCATTGATATATAAACTATCAGACTGCGTGGTCGGTAGTAGTGGGTTTCAGTAGGCCTTTAATCTGATTTCTCGAATATTACTTTATTTTGTATTTTCACACCTACGTGTGAAGTTCAAGTGTCCATGCACTCTCTAATGCGACTATTACCATATTGGTCATATGCTTTGTGCCTCCGTCCACTGGGTGGGCGCTATTTCCTTTTAGCGCCGTTAAATAAATTCATTTTCCGGTTGACCTATGATGTCACTCTAGCCATTTGCAGATTCTTACAACTTGTTTTAACTGATGTCAGCTGTAATATTGGCACAGATTACAAATATTGTGTCGCTAATGGCTGTGCTGATGTTAAGTAGCAGACAGCATCAAGAAATGATCGTAGATTGCGCTACGAACACGACACTACTAACAAGAATGTATCGGGGCAAGGGTTGTACGGTATACCAGTATTAGTATACTACCGCAATACTAATGAATCATATTCGGTACAATACCGCCTATGAAACGTACCAGTCCCGCATCACCCAGCGCCCCCGTCGTCGTCACGTCGTGTCATTGCTGGTTTACGAGCAGACGAGCATGTTCAGTAGCACACAATCACAGAGTACTTACAAGCAGACACAGTGTGTAGACAGAAAAGGGAGAACACACGCATTTTGACTTAAAAACTGACACTGAAACGCCCACTGCAAGAGGTGCTTTAAGACATGGCTAGCTAGCTAGCGGCTAAAGTCGAGCCCCAGTGTACAGTGTTTTAGCTACTTCTAAATCACTAATCCTGGTCTCCATGGCGACAAATAAAGTAAAGTTCATACAAGTATCATCCCTGCAGGACGAGGAATAGCTAAACATGCTTCACTACACAATGTAGCTCACCGGCGTCAACTTGTAAACAAACGCCATTGGTGGATCTACACATGACATCCACTGTAATGATACCAAGTACAGGAGCGTATCTAGTCCATACTACTATGATTATGTCAATATTTATCCCAACATCTTCTTTTGTTTTAAAAAAAATATTTTTATGTTTATAAAGTCAGGAAATATGTCCCAGGACACGTGAGGACTTTAAATATGACCAATGTATAATCCTGTAACTACTTGGTATTGGATTGATACCAAAATTTGTGATATCATCCAAAACTAATGTAAAGCATCTAAACAAGAGAAGAATAAGTGATTATTACATTTTAACAGAAGTTTAGATAGAACATGTTAAAAGAGAAAGTAAGCAGATATTAACAGTAAATGAACAAGTAGATTAATAATTCATTTTCTACCACTTGTCCTTATAATGTTGACAAAATAATAGGTAGATAAATGACACAATATGTTACTGCCTATCTCAGCAGACTAATTTGGAGCCTTTTTTTGTTTATATACTAATAAAAGACAAGTTGTCTTGTATGTTCACTATTTTATTTGAGGACAAACTTGCAATAAGAAACACTTGTTTAACATATCCTAATATTTTTTGTTAAAATAAAGCCAATGATGCCATTTTTTGTGGTCCCCTTTATTTAGAAAAGTACCGAAAAGTATCGAAGTAATTTTGGACAACACCAAACGGGGCAAATGCAGGTTTGATGCAATGGAAGACCGGCGGAAGAGTTTTTTCGGAGGGATTTTTGGACGAACATCATGGAAACAAAACTTTTGAATATCTTAAAGTTAATCCAAAAGACTCTGTGGATTGATGGAAGTAGTTTTAAATCCAAAGGAAAAGACTATTCATGCCCCGACTGATATCCAGAGGAAGGTTGCTATTGTTCTGGACTAACTTGACAGTTGTGCGGAAAGTGAATCACTTGGTTTACACAAATACAGCATGAAGAGGTTTGTGTACGCTTTATTAAATAAATAAATACATCTCTGGTGCTTTTTTCTACAATCAATGCACATCAAAATGCTTTATTTAGTTTGTGAAGAAAATAAACAGTCTCATCTTCATTACAGTTGTTGCCTAGGTTTTTATTGAATGGTATATGCTTCTGGGTTGTATCCCGTGCGTAGAGACTGGCGCATGCGTGATACCAAGGGTCCTCTCCTGCCGCACACACCCCCTTTCCGGATAATGCCATGTTTCCAATCGCATTATCCAGGTGTGTAAGTCTGACTTTTCGAAAACCGAACACGATCGGATTAAGGTGTTTCCACGAGCTCTAGAAGGCTTATTTAGAGCTGAACTGTTTGAGAAGTCGGCCTAATTTAGTGCGTGGACTCGTACTGAGTGTTTCTTCTACTAAGGAAATCATTTTGAATGTGTTTGGTTTTTTTAAAAATAAAACTTGGTTCAACAATTTCAGTAGAAGTATTTTTGGAAAATTTTGAGCACATTTAATAATGAAGGTACGCTTTGACCATAATTTCCTAGGTTCAAACAAATAAACACAGAACATCTTTTTTGTTTTAACTTGGGTGATGAGAATAAACTGTACACCAAAATGGTCAGTGATATTACGATTGTGACTAATCTGTCTCTATACATGAATTAAAATGACATTATTACTTTTACTACTAATAATTGACATGTTATTGGTAGAAAGCTTAAGGGTTCTCAAAGGTACATTACTTTGGTAAAAAAACAAAACAAAATACTATAAACATTAAAGCAATATTGAATACATTAGGTTTGTCCCCATTTATAAAGTAACACACATCTTTTTGTCAGGTTTTATGTTGGGGAAAAAAAGGCCAGCAGAGGGCGATAAAGCACATAAAATGTACACTAGTTAAAATACATTATGAGGTTGTCTCCACTGTTCCATTAGTTTGGAAAGGAAAATATTGACAACTATTATCTGGCTACATATGCATGAATATAAAAAGATAAAGCTGTGATGATACACTTTTCTAAAAATTAAATATATAATAGGAACAACTGCAGTAGAAAAAGCACAAACACAAAGCATGCAACATTTTGTTCACATATAAGAGTTTTTGAAATGATTTAGTTAAAATGGTGTCGAATAATGTTCTATCAATAATCTGTCACTTCCGCTAAAAATGTCACAATTAATGACTTAATTTAAAGTTAATCACTACACAGTTCACTTGGAAAAGACATTAATGACTATTATGGGGTATATAGAAACTGTATGTAGAAATAGGCAAATTACTGAGTGTGCATATAAAGTAACTTATTTTAGTTTGGTAATGATAAAAGTAATATATGTTTTTTTAAAGGCTTCAATGAAAAAGAGGTCGGGATGGGTTCTTAATATCAATGACGTGCTTTACTCTGCAGTTCATTAGAGATAGATTTAATAACGCCTGGTCTCGGCGATAAACTGGCCTAAGATAATAAAATTAAGATGGTAAACAAATATTGGGAAAAAGTAGAAACAATTTGACTAAAATGGCATTGACAGATTGCTTATCCATCGTTGACTTATTTATGTAGCACGAAATGAGCAAATAAAAAAAGGAATGATATTTTCCAAACAAGCACTCCGTAGAAGTGTGGTAATTGTGCGCAACACGCCACGCTCAAAGCAGCAAGGTAAGTCAAGCATCCTCAAGCTAGCCAGCTAAAAGGCTGTCGACTCACAGTCTGCGCAGCTCTTAAAGCGCTGCTGAGGAGTCAGGTTTAACCAACGTACTATCACAAAACCACACTCGCTGGCATCCTTGCACATCCACATTGCACCTCTGTTGTCGAAGACGATAACAATCCCAAAGTAATTAAACTTTTCATATTTCATAAACTGTGTTATGTTTTGTTGCTCCAGACTATTTTGCATTGAAGTTTGATCATATTACGCCTATACTGGCTCACCTGCACTGGCTTCCTGTGCACTTAGGATGTGACTTCAAGGTTTTACTACTTAGGCTGGAGCTAGACCGTGTAGTATTTTATACCTACCTTGTGATTGTATTGTACCATATGTCCCGGCAAGAATTCTGTTTTCTAAGAACTCTGGCTTATTAGTGATTCCCAGGGCCCAAAAAAAGTCTGCGGGCTATAGAGCGTTTTCGATTGGGGCTCCTGTACTCTGGAATGCCCTCCCGGTAACAGTTAGAGATGCTACCTCAGTAGAAGCATTTAAGTCCCATCTTATCATTTGTATACTCCAGCCTTTAAATAGACTCCCTTTTTAGACCAGTTGATCTGCTGTCTCTTCTGCTCTGCCCCCCTCTCCTGCGTGGAGAGGTTATTAGATGACCACAGATGAGTCATTAGCTGTCCAAAGTCGGGACCTGGGATGGACCATTCATTGGTGCATCAGTTGGGGACGTCTCTGCCCTGCTGACTTGTCTCCATGCACTCAAGATGATCTCCTGCTGGCCCCACTATGGACTGGACTCACACTATTAACTAGATCCACTCGAAGTCCATTGCACCGGTTGTATCCTATTGGGTTGAGTTTTTACTTGCCCTGATGTGGGATCTGAGCCAAGGATGTCGTTGTGGCTTGTGCGGCCCTTTGAGACACTAGTGATTTAGGGCTATTTAAATAAACTTTGATTGATTCATTAGTGGAAGATATCTTGTAGTAAAGGCAGTCAACTCCTGGCCGAAAGTGCATGCTTATTGCTAGTTTTGTCTAACAATGAATGACTGTACCATTTTTATTGTAATTACCTTGAGAGAAAAAGTGAGCAACATAAAGTCAAAATGTGAAGCTGATAATTAAGGCAAAGAAAAGAGGAGTAATGTCTGTTGTGTCCTTCTGTGGAAGATGACATTTTAATTCCTCCATTTCTTTTGTTTTTTATTCTTAATGTTTGTTTGCTGTTTATCTGTAACTCATTTTATGGATTTATTTATCTATCACTGACACTTTTACTTCAGTTGTTTCCTGCTGTAAATATTTCTACAGGAACTTCTTAAATTTCCAAGCACTGCAATAGTTCAATTTCACTTTCCTCCTGCAATAATTGACCATAGCGTGATAAATTGTAAATACATGCCAGTAAGTAGACCTGTACTTCGCAACAACATATAAAGTATATATACTTTGCAACAACATAGGGCTGAGCGGTATATGGATATACTCGATATATGGTGGGTTTGTCTCTGTGCGATATAGAAAATGACTATATGGTGATATTCGGTGCGAACGGGGTGTATAATATAGCCAAGAGTCATGGATGAATTGGAATTCTGGGTAATTATTATGTTGCTTTTATAATGTGTTACAGAGCCAATGTTCTCCAGAAATGTGTTTGGTGTGGGTTCACAGAGTGTGGCACATATTAGTAAGAGTGTTAAACTTGTTTTATATCACAACCATCAGTGTGATCTGTATGGCTGTGGAACAAGACCCCTGGTTTACACATAGTAAAAGCAAAAAAAAAAAAAAACTCCTCCCCCATTTTAGAAATTATGACAGGGGAAGCGTCACTTGTGACGTTACAACTTTGACCAGACGGTAAAAGTAAGCATGTGCTAATAAATTAGGGGAGCGAGTTTGACCTGGTAGTAATTCAAGGCAGGTGCATATTACATGCCTGGCGGGTATTCAAGGAAATATGGTATATCGCGTATCGTGCTATGGCCTAGAAATATTGAGATATTAAAAAAAGCCTTATCGCCCAGTCCTACAACAACATATAAAATATATATACTTTGCAACAACATATAATATATACATAATTGTGGCAAAAACTGTGTAGCAGTTAGGACTGGGAGTTAGCGTTAGCATTAAAGCTAGCACCATTTAACTGGGGCTGAGATTCCTACAAGCCTAATTGACTCACCAAAAATTATGGAAGCATTAAAATAATTTTGCTACAATAATGCTCTCATAAAAAAACAAATATGGAGTAAATTGAACCATAAATAAAAGCGTTTTTAAGTTCAATCAACAACCACTCACCTTTAGAAGGAGGATGCAGTAAAGTAAAGCCCTTTTACCATGGGCGGTATGATGCCTGCACTTTACGACTGTCCTAAAGCAGCCCGCTTCACAGTGTCCTCCTGCTAACGCTGCCATCTAGTGGCAAACAAAAATATTACCTCTCTTGCAAATTCAGAAAGCGAAACTAGACACATTTAGATTTTTCAGTGGAAATACGTTTGGACACCACCGCAGTAGAGCAATAAAGTATGCTGTTTTGACACTAACAAGTGTGTTAAACTTGTAAATAAGCAACATTGGATCTGCTAAATAAGTGAGGATCACAGGGAATGTTGTTGTACACTTATTGTGTGTGATCCACTGCCATCTCCATCTCTTACTTCAGTGTGGAACTGACAAGATGTGGTCTGCATGCGTGATGGAATACAGAAATACATAACAATGGGGTTCAATTGAGATCAGTCACTCATATACAGGTTTATTATTTTCTACAAAAATATTTTACAATACAAAATCCAACTTGAAATATACACTAGATTTTGCAATAAGTCCACAACCTTCTCCAGTCCAACATAGCAGGCTCATATTAAGTTGACAAAAAACCGAAGCAGGCCTCTGACTAAGACAATCCTGAGGACGCTACAGCAAGAGGAACCAGCTGGAAAACTGATCAATTGTTGATGCAAAAAGGGAAAACGAGAGCGGACGCTCGTCTCCTCAAGGGGACAGTTAAGCGATGTCGTTCTTCTTTCCTTTTTTTTTTGCAAGGAAACAGTTACTTTTTCTTCAGCACTCTGTAGAAAGTTGGCAACTTGGCTAAAAAAAGTGGAATCCAGATGTTCTATTGGCAGCTTTTAGCTTGTACAAGTTGTGTGGATTCAGTTCAAACACTCGTACTAAACAAACATTCTATGAAAAATGATTCCCTCGCTAAAACAGATTGCAAAATATTTCATTTTACAGTAATGTACTGTAAGAACAACAGCGATAGATTTTACGGTTAAAAAAAAAGAAACTGGCAGCTTAGTCGAAATTTTACTGTAATTTAACAGAGGTACAATTTTTACAATGCATATCGTGAATAGACTGTAAAAAGAACAAACATATCCATCCATTCATCCCTTAACCACATATTTCACGGTAGCTTATTTGCCAGAAAATTTACTACAAAACAAACAATTTAAATTTACAGTACTGCAATGTAAAAACAACAACCGCAAATTTTACGGAAGTTTTGTATAACCTTAAAGTAACAAAGGTTCCGTTTTTACAGTAATGCACTGTAAAAACCACAAGTGTAAATTTTAAGGTAAAAGACTTGCAATTTTACCCTAAAAACTGAAGTGGTACTGTTTTGGAATTTACAGTAAAACGGTGTTAACAATGACCATAGATTTTACAGTAAAAAAAAAAAACTGGCAGCTCCATCACCAAAAATGTATGTTAAAAATAACAGTGTAAAAAAAAAGAAAAGGTGCAGATTTTAAAGTACAAAAAACAGTCAGTTCAGAATTTTACTTTAAAAATGGTAGTGGTAATTTTAGTCTATTTACAGTAATGCATTGTAAAAACGACCATAGATTTTACAGTAAAAACACTGGCAGCACAGTTGCCAGATATTTACTGTAAAAATAACAGCGTTACAGCTTATCCATGTACAGTAATTTGGAGTAAAAAACATGATCCATTTTACAATTTTCATCGTAAAGTTCGCAGATGATTATTTTTACAGCGTTTATTTTCCGGGAAATGTATTATCTTGGTCACGCTTCATGACAAGAACAATCCAAAAAAAAAAATGGCCTCATTCTCATATTTTTTGTATTAGTTTGTAAAATATGTCAACGATTCATCCATCCATCCATCCATCATCTTCCGCTTATCCGAGGTCGGGTCGCGGGGGCAGCAGCCTAAGCAGGGAAGCCCAGACTTCCCTATCTCCAGCCACTTCGTCTAGCTCTTCCCGGGGGATCCCGAGGCGTTCCCAGGCCAGCCGGGAGACATAGTCTTTCCAACGTGTCCTGGGTCTTCCCCGTGGCCTCCTACCAGCTGGACGTGCCCTAAACACATCCCTAGGGAGGCGTTCGGGTGGCATCCTGACCAGATGCCCGAACCACCTCATCTGGCTCCTCTCGATGTGGAGGAGCAGCGGCTTTACGTTGAGTTCCTCCCGTCGATTCTTATATTGTAATTCATCCTAATTATCATCGCTGTATCGCTCATAGGTACACTTCAACTGTGAGGGACAGAATGTGAAAAAGAAAATCCAGGAATTCACATTGTAGGATTTTTAAAGAATTTTTTTGTAAATTACGGTGGAAAATAAAGTATTTGGTCAACCATTCAAAGCTCTCACTGATGGAAGGAGGTTTTGGCTCAAAATCTCACGATACATGGCCCCATTCATTCTTTCCTTAACACGGATCAATCGTCCTGTCCCCTTAGCAGAAAACCAGCCCCAAAGCATGTTTCCACCCCCATGCTTCACAGGAGGTGTGGTGTTCTTGGGATGCAACTCAGTATTCTTCTTCCTCCAAATACGACGAGTTGAGTTTACACCAAAATGGATACATGGATGATACAGCAGAGGATTGGGAGAATGTCATGTGGTCAGATGAAACCAAAATAGAACTTTTTGGTATAAACTCAACTTGTGGTGTTTGGAGGAAGAAGAATACTGAGTTGCATCCCAAGAGCACCATACCTACTGTGAAGCCTGGAGGTGGAAATATCATGCTTTGGGGCTGTTTTTCTGCTAAGGGGACAGGACGATTGATCCGTGTTAAGGAAAGAATGAATGAGGCCATGTATCGTGAGATTTTGAGCCAAAACCTCCTTCCATCAGTGAGAGCTTTGAATGGTTGACCAAATACTTATTTTCCACCATAATTTACAAATGAATTCTTTAAAATTCCTACAATGTGAATTCCTGGATTTTTTTTCACATTCTGTCTCTCACAGTTGAAGTGTACCTATGATGAAAATTACAGACCTCTGTCATCATTTTAAGTGGGAGAACTTGCACAATCAGTGGCTGACTAAATACTTTTTTGCCCCACGTAAACGTATCCAACGGTGCAAAAAATGTCAACAAAATACACAGAACGCCCCAAAATATTTTTGAGACAGAATCTTCATAAACTTTGAACCAACAATCCTGGAGAAATAGTCATTTTTGTGTAAAGTATGTCAACTAATAATTATCGCTGTTCAATGAAAAGCAGGCACAGTGGAATCTTAAAATATGGAACTCCCCTGAGGTCAAACGATTTGAAATTTGAACAAAATACGGGCAAAATACTCGTCTGCTTTTTCTATGACTTGTTTTTTTTTAAAGCAACACTTTTATTCCGATAGAAGTCTGTGGATTGTGGAAATAAAAAAAAATATGGGGAGAGTATAAGTCTCAAGCATAAGTCATTTGTTATGAAAGTTTAAGTATTTGACGGATTTTACATTAAATTATTGTGGTCTACTTACTTTAAAAAGTTATTATCTCTAGTTTATTTCCTTAAAAGTAATATTTCATAAATGTATTCAGTTACCAGGGAAAGTAAAGATAGTGATACATTAAGATCAGGCGTGTGCATAATGGTCAGGACTTGTTGTGTTTTGTGTTGATGCTGGGATGTTGCAATGTACATGAATCCACCATTTATTGCTAGATAATTGGAAAGGTGCGTGCGTAATTTGTTGAGGTGCCGTGTTGGAACTGAGCACAGCAGTCAACGTGTTGAAAGTCCCCTCTCACGATGGCAAAATTGCCACTTATTTCATAGTTCTGGTTCCAAAAATTATGTTGTCAAATAAAATTCCCATCAAAACAGACAGTAGTGCTTGTTTTCTAACGTGTTTCAGCACGTTTTTGGAACTTCCACTTTTAGCTCCACGATGTGGGCGGGCGTGCGTCACCGTGCTGACGTCACCTACAGAAGACTGGAGGCAATTTTAAATAGCGTAGCTCGTGTTTTGGTAGCATCTTCATCCTGAATAATGTTATTTTCACGCATCATTTGAAGGAATAATCATCAATGTCTGCCAGGTGCATTTTTGCAGGTTGCAGCAATACAACTAAAGAAGGGGTCAGCCTGCACACATTTCCAAATGATGGGAGTATGAGTAAAGTATGGACCTGTCCTGTCAAATTGACTCACGCAAAATGGGACGGAGTGTAATTTGCAGCAAACATTTGAATAATTCTGACTTCAAAAGAGAAGGGTTGGTTGGAGTTTGAAGGGAAAAATGTAAAAGACTCAAACCTAATGTTTTCTGAAAATCAATAGCAACCTTGAGGGGAGAAAGACAGTCAAAATGTGTGAAAAAACTGAGAAAAAATAGCAGACAAGGCAAGAAGAAGGTAGTATTAGTTTGTGTCTTCTTCTACAGATGATTTCCTTAAGATGCGCGAGGAAATGCTTAGAGAGCATGAGGAGACAGGCTGTGGTGTCAATAGAAGAGCACGGAAGTCCGGAAATGGCCGATATTTTAAAATTATTTTTTCCTCATAATGTTAACCATATCAGTTTTGAAGTTATCATGGACCAGGTCGACAAAACATGTAATAAAGTGATCCAAATCATAGTTTTCCATGCTTGTATCCACACGGTCTATGCTGGGAAATGGGCTCCAGTTCTGTAGATGTTGTCACACATGAAAAGGGGGTGTTCCGAGTACCGATTACTCAAAAACTAATTGATATAATCGAGAATGACCCCTAGATTCGATTTCAGGAACAAAAAAGAAATAAAAAGGAACTTGTTGGTGAAATTTCAGTCATCTGTAGGTCTTTTAAAGTCAGAATTAAGTTAAACAAGTGTGTCAGACTGTGTGCCTCTAAAATAATAACGCGTCACATTTAAAGGCATGAAGCATAAATAGGGGATTACTCTTTAGTGGAAAACAACAACTTTAACACTTACTCCTAACACTTGTGGTCAACTTCTTTTTACACTTGTGTGACAATTAAGTACATTTGTGTGTGTACTTTTGTTACTTATTTTTACATTTGTGATTGTGTTTTTTTTTTACTGCTAAAATGTTAGTTGTTAATATGGTTAATGTTAAGAGGTTACTTTAAACATTGTCTTTTAAATGGTTTGACACCGGAACTGATTATGTTTGTATCGAATACTATGGGAAAACTTGGTGTTCTAAAAACAGATTGTGTTCGGAGAATTCAGTGAATAGGGAGCTTTTTTCTTTTTACTACAAAAAGCAACACAAACAGGATTTTCTATAATAGAGTGGATCCCCACCTCATCGTGGTTCAGCATTCACATATTCACTTTCTCTGCTTTACATCGTAAATTCTAAGTATTTTTTCAATGTTAACATAAATTGTAAGTGGTTTTATGGCGCTATCTGGTGGTGGGAAACACATGCTGCAGCTATGAATCCAGTCGAGGGTGACGAGTCACAAGTCAATTCAGAGTGGTGTATAAAGAGAGCATGGTCAACTAAGCAACAGGCGCCATGACTGCTACCAAGGACGTGTGCGGCTGCGCATACAATTGCAGTCGTTCTGACGTTAGTTTTCTTGACCAAATCAACCCAAAAAATAAACTCCGGCTCATAAACTTACAATAAAACATGCGTTGATTTCGTGAAAGTATAATTTTGCGGCCGTATTTGACGCACTCTGCTGCTACGTTCCTGCAGTGTTTAGTGACCAGCAGGCTATATAAAACGCATCCAACGGTGCAAAAAAAATAAAAAATAAAAAATACACAAAACGACCATAAATATTTTTGAGCCAAAATCTTCATCAACTTTGGACCAACAATCCCGGAGAAATAGTGATTTTTGTGTAAAGAATGTTAAGTGTGGTGTCTGCCTCCATCCATCTATCCATCCATTTTCTACCGCGGGGGGCGCTGATGCCTATCTCAGCTACAATCGGGCGGAAGGCGGTGTACACCCCGGACAAGTCGCCACCTCATCGCAGGGCCAACACAGATAGACAGACAACATTCACACTCACATTCACACACTAGGGACCATTTAGTGTTGCCAATCAACCTATCCCCAGGTGCATGTCTTTGGAGGTGGGAGGAAGCCGGAGTACCCGGAGGGAACCCACGCAGTCGCGGGGAGAACATGCAAACTCCACACAGAAAGATCCCGAGCCCGGGATTGAACCCTGACTACTCAGGACCTTCGTATTGTGAGGCAGACGCACTAACCCCTCTCCCACCGTGAAGCCTGTCTGCCTCCAATGTATTTGTAATCACTGTACTATCTACGTAGCCAGGAGTCGTGGATACATTGCATTGTGGGTAGGTGTTGTGTTGCGTTTGTGGTGTGCTGCGGGCATATGTTCTCCAGAAATGTGTTTGGTGTGGGTTCACCGAGTGTGGCACATATTAGTATGAGTGTTAAAGTTGTTTTATATCACAACCATGAGTGTGATCTGTATGGCTGTGTGTGGAACAAGACCCCTAGTTTACACACAGTAAAAGCAAAAAAACTCCTCCGCCGTTTTGAAATGACGGCAGGGGAAGGGTCACCCGTGACATCATCCGGCGGTAAATATAAGCATGCGCTAATAAATTTGGGGAGTGAGTTAAACCTGGCCGTAATTCAAGCCAGGCGCATATTACATGCCCGGCGGCTATTCAAGGAAATATGTTAGTCTGTTTTTGTCAAACCATCTCTTTAATTTGTTAATTTCTTCTGTTATTTGTATGAGTTTCTGTGTGTTCTCTCCTGAACAAAGAGCAGACATCATGTCCTGTGTTTACCTCGCACAAGACACTAATCGCTGGCTCAAACACATAACTTAAAGTTGGTAGCAGTCATGGCGCCCTGTAGTCACATGAGTGCCTTTTGACCAATCATTGAAGAGGTTGTCAGAAACTGGGTTGGCCATACTCTCTTTAAACACCACTCTGAGTCAATTCATTGAACATTTTCCAACAAGAAGATGCTTTGACAAGACGGGATGTATTTTAAAAACACAATACTGCATGCTTGTAATTGTTAATGTCTAAAACGGAATTCAATAACTGAGTTTGAGGCCATCAAAACAGCCATTTCTTTTTATGGGTGAGTAGATTGTTCACGATTATTGAGCAGGTTTACGCTCAGCTGGACATGATTGTTAATGGACAGTGCATGTCGTTGATTATGTAAACCCAAAGTATAAAACCGCTTTATCTAAATGCCCCAAAAGGAAAAGAACCCGCCAGAATAAATAAATACAAATGTAATCATCAGAACAAAGCGAGTGCTCACTAACATCGTGTGAGGACTTTTGGCATCATAGCGGTTGAGAGCGGAGGGCCAGTGAGAGTGTCCAGAGAGGCGGCAGCAGCCACAAGGGGGAGGACGGGGAGGGGCGGGCATTTAAAGGCGACGCCGTGCCCGACGTGCACGAGCACACCTCGTAGCCGTTCTCGGCGTGGTCCGGGCGATGATGCACGTTGACTCTGGTCTCGGTGCTTTTGGGCTCGGCGCCCGGAGAGTCCGACTGCATCTCGGTGCACAGTAGCCAGTCTTTGGCGATGAGGCGCGGGTAGCCCACCTCCACCTCCATGTCGCTGCTCGGCACGCGCCAATAGTCCTTCCCCTTGAAGAAGTAGGACGAACCTGTGCAGCAGAGGACAAAAGAAGTAAGTAAGTACCGTATTTTTCGGATTATAAGTCGCTCCGGAGAATACATCGCACCGGCCGAAAATGCATAATAAAGAAGGAAAAAAACATATATACGTCGCACTGGAGTATAAATCGCATTTCTGGGGGAAATTTATTCGATAAAACCCAACACCAAGAATAAACATTCGAAAGGCAGTTTAAAATAAATAAAGAATAGTGAACAACAGGCTGAATAAGTGTACGTTATATGAGGCATAAATAACCAACTGAGAAGGTGCCTGCTATGTTAACCTAACATATTATGGTAAGAGACATTCAAATAACTACAACATATAGAACATGCTATATGTTTACCAAACAATCCGTCACTCCTAATCCATAAATCCCATGAAATCTTCTTCCTCGATGTCGCTTCTAAACAACTCTGCCAACACCAAAGGTATGCGCCGCGTCCTCTTGTCCTTTTGTGCTGCATATTTCACTACGTCCAGCTTGTAATCTGCAGTACATGATTTCCTTTTCGGTACAATTTTTGTTCAGCCCTTCTCAGTTTTTATAAGTTACCGCCAACGATGAAATTATCCATTTTAATAGCTACGACAGTAGCATATAGCATATAGCAGTTAGCATTCCATGGCCCACAATGCACTTCTGCCATGACCCTCCTCCGCCGAATTCTTATTGGCTGACGTGTGTGTGGCGATTGCTGACATTTTCTTTGTCTCTTCTGCAAAAGAGATAAATAATATTATTTGATATTTTACGGTAAGTGTTAATAACTTCACACATAAGTCGCTCCGGAGTATATGTCGTGGCCAAACTATGAAAAAAACTGCGACTTATAGTCCGAAAAATACGGTAGTAAGAAATAGTATGAACCTGTGCAGCAGAGGACAGTAAACAACTTTAGGAGGATGATGGCCAGCGCGATGCATGTGGGTGTGGGGAAGGTGTTTTTGGTGTGTTGTTTTATCTATGCATGCTGCAATCCTATGGGCCTAATATCTATTATTTATTGCTAACTTTTTGTTTTAATCGTTATGTTTTATATTCTATCCTACTTTCTTCCATTTTCTTTTTCGATGGTGGCTGACATTTTTTCTTCGTTGGTAGTTGTAATTTCTTCTACGATGGTGGCTTTTATTTCTTCTTTGTTCTTCAAAGGTGGACGGTTGGACAAATTTTTCTTCTATGTTGGTGGTGACTATTTCTTTTTATTTGGTAGCGGCTATTTCTTGTTTGTTGGTGAACTATTTCTTCTTTGATGGTGGCAGCCACAGTATTTCTTTTACGATGGGGCCTACAATTTCTTCTTTGTTTTTTGGCCTATTTTGGCAGAATATTTCTTCAGGTCAGGCATTGAAATTGTGATTTGAAATGAAAAAAATCTTAAAGGCCTACTGAAATGAGATTTTCTTATTTAAACGGGGATAGCAGGTCCATTCTATGTGTCATACTTGATCATTTCGCGATATTGCCATATTTTTGCTGAAAGGATTTAGTAGAGAACATCCACGATAAAGTTCGCAACTTTAGGTCGCTAATAAAAAAGCCTTGCCTTTACCGGAAGTAGCAGACGATGTGCGCGTGACGTCACGGGTTGTAGAGCTCCTCACATCTTAACATTGTTTATAATGGGAGCCTCCTGCAGCAAGAGCTATTCGGACCGAGAAAGCGATAATTTCCCCATTAATTTGAGCGAGGATGAAAGATTCGTGAATGAGGATATTGAGAGTAAAGGACTAGTAAATTAAAAAAAAATTAATTAAAGTAACAATAAAAAAAAAAGGCAATTGCAGATGTTATTACACACATTTACTATGATAATTCTGGAAAATCCCTTATCTGCCCATTGTGTTAGTGTTTTAGTGAGATTAAAGAGTACCTAAAGTCAGAGGGGTGTGGCCACGTGTGTTGACTCAGTTTCTCTGAGGCAAGTCACGCTGCTGGAAGCTCCGCTGATGTCGTCGCGTGTCGCCGGTAAGAGCAAACTTATTACCACAATTTTCTCACCGAAAACTGATGGTTGACATTTGGTCGGGATCCATGTTCGCTTGACCGCTTTGATCCATAGTAAAGCTTCGCCAACGGGAGTTTTAAACAAGGAAACACCGACTGTGTTTGTGTGGCTAAAGGCTAAAAGCTCCCACCTCCATCTTTCTACTTTGACTTCTCTATTATTAATTGTTAATTGAACAAATTGCAAAAGATTCAGCAACACAGATGTCCAGAATACTGTTTAATTATGCGATTAAAGCAGACTACTTATAGCTTGGATTGGGCTGGGAAATAATGTCCGCTACAACCCGAGACGTCAAACGACGCGTCATCATACGAGTCGTCATACCGCGACGTTTTCAACACGACACTTCGCGGGAAATTTAAAATTGCAATTTAGTAAACTAAAAAGGCCGTATTGGCATGTGTTGCAATGTTAATTTTTCATCATTGATATATAAACTATCAGACTGTGTGGTCGGTAGTAGTGGGTTTCAGTAGGCCTTTAACTATTCCGCAATATTAGTCTGGGTTCTCATTGATGCTGCATGCCCAACCCTAGTAATTTCAAACTATAATTATTTAATACTCACTTATTCAGACAAATGTTTTAGACTGCAATATTGTTCAATTAAAGACACTTCTTAGAAGTGTCTAACTTCTGTGCTATCGTGTGCTTAGTTGTTGCGTAGCTGGCTCGCTCCTAGTTACCATGTTTACCTTTTGTAAATGACTTCACTAAAATAGAAGAAAGCAGCTACCTTGTGAGGGTATTTAAATGCTAACTGGCTGTCCAGTTTGCACAAGTAAACCCCGCATGTATCGGAGCTTAAACACTTTACATGCAAAGAGATATCATCCGATCATATCATATTGGTATTGGACTGACATTCGATATCAACATCGGCTGGGATATCTCTGGTCCAGAGTTAAAAAGTTAAAGTACCAATGATTGTCACACACACTAGCTGTGGTGAAATTATTGTCTGGCTTGGTTTGTTTCATTGGCGTGTGGTAAATATCAAACGAGTTCATTACCCATTATCTATACTAGTAGATATTACACTAATTTCTTTTGTCAGCTGTAACACTGGGCTAAAATTTTGATGTTTTATTCAGATAGTTTATTTTATATTGACTTACAGTTGATTGTTTTTAGCATCTTTAATGTACAAAATGTATAACTACACCTCTCCCTGATTTAATTCTGGATTATGTACAAGACTACACTAGGGTTGTACAGTATACTGGAACTGGTATAGTATCGCGGTACTAATGAATCAAAAACGGTAATATACTCTGAAAAGTACCAGTTCCCGGGCATGACAGCGTCTTGTCATGTCGTGACATTGCTGGGTTTACGAGCAGAGGAGCAAGTTCGGCAGCACAGAATCACAGAGTACTTACGTGTAGACAGGAAAGGGAGAACAGAACTAAAGATGAAGGTGAAGTTATAACACTGAAACGCTCTCAGGAAGAGGTGCTTTAAGACACGGCTCACTAACTAGCGGCGAACGTCCTTTCACAGTCGGCAGTGTTTCAGCTACTTTCAAATCACTAATCCTCGCCTCCAAGACGACAAATAAAGTAAGTTTCCTACAAGTATCATCCCTCCAGGACGAGCAATAGCTAAACATGCTTCACAACACACCGTAGCTCATCGGAATCACAATGTAAACAAATGCCATTGGTGGATCTACACCTAACATCCATTGTAATGATACAATAGCGTATCTAGTCAATAGTACTGTGATTACACCGATATTTTTTATTGTCACAAAGTCTTTGAGGACTTTGAACATACTTGCCAACCTTGAGACCTCCGATTTCGGGAGGTGGTAGGGTGGGGGATTGGGTGGCGTGGTCGGGGAGGGGCGTGGTTAAGAGTCAAATATTTAATTTATATATATATATATATATATATATATATATATATATTAAACACCTCCAACCCACTAAACTCGGACCTTGTGGAGAGAATGAGCACGTTCAGTGGAAGGCTCAGACTCCCATAATGTAACATGGAACGACACAGGAGGTCCTTCATACCAACAGCCATCAGACTGTATATTGCATATGTTCCTTGACTGCACTTAAATGTAGAATATATGTAGAATATATTTATACTATTCATATTTTATATATTATATATATATGATATATTATATTATTTATTATTATCATTGTTTATTGTGAGCGAACTGTGGTGCTGAATCAATTAAGTACATTCTATTCTACATTCTATTCTATTCTATGTACAGTAGATGGCAGTATTGTCCTGTTTAAGAGTGTCACAAGTTCACAACATCTGCATGGAGCTGGAGGGGCGTAGCCTCCAGCTCAGCCGGAATTTCGGGAGAAAATTTGTCCCGGGAGGTTTTCGGGAGAGGCGCTGAATTTCGGGAGTCTCCCGGAAAATCCGGTAGGGTTGGCAAGTATGACTTTGAATATGACCAATGTCTAATCCTGTAACTACTTGGTATCGGATTGATACCCAAATTTGTGGTATCATCCAAAACTAACGTAAAGTATCAAAGAAGAGAAGAATAAATGATTAATACATTTTAACAGAAGTGTAGATAGAACATGTTAAAAGAGAAAGTAAGCAGATATTAACAGTAAATGAACAAGTAGATTAATAATACATTTTTACAGCTTGTCCCTCATAATTTTGACAAAATAATAGGTGTATAAATGACACAATATGTTATTGCATATGTCGGCAGACTAAGTAGGAGCCTTCGTTTGTTTACTTACTAATAAAAGACAAGTTGTCTTGTATGTTCACTATTTTATTTAAGGACAAAATTGTTCTTCGATTGCAAAGAGGAAAATATGTTTAATGTACTGTATGATTTTTTTGTTAAAATAAAGCCGATAATGCATTTTTTTTTTTGTGGTCAGCGTCATTTCAAAAAGTACCGAAAAGTATTGAAATACATTTTGGTACTGGTACTAGTACTAAAATATTGGTATCGGAACAACACAGGAGTACACTGTGCCGGCTCGCTCCTCCCCCTCCAAACACTCTGGCCTAGCTTGACCAAAAACAACAACCTTTCGTTGCTGTAAAGCAGAGGTCACCAACGCAGTGCCCGCGGGCACCAGGTAGCCCGTAAGGACAAGATGAGTCGCCCGCTGGCCTGTTCTAAAAAAAGCTCAAATAGCAGCCGGCACAGTGTATTATATTTTTTCTATATTTCAAAATTGTATTTATTTACGAGCAAGCTGGTCTCGCTTTGCTCGACATTTTTAATTCTAAGAGAGACAAAACTCAAATAGAATTTGAAAATCCAAGACAATATTTTAAAGACTTGGTCTTCACTTGTTTAAATAAATTAATTTATGTTTTTACTTTGCTTCTTATAACTTTCAGAAAGACAATTTTAGAGAAAAAATACAACCTTAAAAATGACTTTAGGATTTTTAAACACATATACCTTTTTACCTTTTAAATTCCTTCCTCTTCTTTCCTGACAATTTAAATCAATTTTCAAGTATATATGTTTTTTTTATTGTAAAGAATAATAATTACATTTTAATTTAATTCTTCATTTTAGCTTCTGTTTTTTTAGACAAAGAATATTTGTGAAAAATGTCTTCAAACTTATTATGATTAAAATTCCAAAAAATTATTCTGGAAAATCTAGAAATTCTGTAAAATCAAATTTAAATCTTATTTGAAAGTCTTTAGAATTTTTTTTTTTACATTTTTTGTTCTGGAAAATCTAGAAGAAATAATGATTTGTCTTTGTTAGAAATATAGCTTGGTCCAATTTGTTTAATATTTTAACCTATTTAAAACATGTCATCAAAATTCTAAAATTAATCTTAATCAGGAAAAATTACTAATGACGTTCCATAAATTATTTTTTAATTTTTTTCGAAAAGATTCGAACTAACGAGTTTTTCTGTTCATTTTTTTCGGTTGAATTTTGAATTTTAAAGAGTCGAAATTGAAGATAAACTATGTTTAAACATTTTATTTTCATTTTTTTCGTGTTTTCTCCTCTTTTAAACCGTTCAATTAAGTGTTTTTTTCATCATTAATTCCCTACAAAAAACCTTCCGTAAATGGATAAAAAAAAATGTATGACGGAATTAATGACAGAAAAACCCATTTTTTTTTTATAAGTATAGATTTGTTTATTAAAGGTAAATTAAGTGAATTGGCTATTTCTGGCAATGTATTTAAGTGTGTATCAAACTGGTAGCCCTTCGCATTAATCAGTACCCAAGAAGTAGCTCTTGCTTTTAAAAAGGTTGGTGACCCCTGCTGTAAGGGCTGTGATTGGTCGTCTGTTTTATATTCATTCCTATTATTTCCTATTATCCTGTGCTATATTAGAATATTAGAGGTAACCGGTCGATCTCAGAATTTTAATTCCTTTTACTCGTCTTGTTCTCTTTCAAAGACAATATCAAACTAATACAGTAATTTGCATTTCAGTACTTGCACTGTATGCTGAATCATCTCTGATCTCATTAAGAGTTGCCAACAAGAAGAGAACACACATATCATCAAGGGCTTAATTTCATGAATCAGTGATCCGGCTTTCATTCTGTTTACGTATTCCCTCTCAGTACTCCGCCACACACAGCGCGCCTTATGCTTGAGACACAGCTGGATTAATATGGAACATGGACACTTTGCATAATACACAAAGGCGGTAGATGTGCACGTGCATACATTGGATTTTTTTCCTGAAGGTTCTTAATTTAAATTTTCTCCATCCGTTTTTATATCAGGTGCAAAAAAGACAAGCAGCTTCTGCATGATTTGATAATTTTTTTTTTGTTAAAGCAACTTTAACGAAAGAAGGGAGTCCATTTGTATTACAACACCAATTAGGCTGTTTTGTTGACTCATTTTATGCCTCACACACCGCATGCGTAGTAATGTTAGTGTTGATGCCTTTGCAAACGCTAACAGGTACCCAGCATCAAAAATAGTGTTTAGCTTTACTTTTTAACGAAGTGATTTATCAATAGCAATAATTATCATTTATTCAAGTTTTCATTTGATTTATGGGTGCTTGTACATGTTGAAGTTGAGGCCGACACATTTATTTTTGGGACACTAGTATTCTTGATGCTCATGCTAACCGACATTTTACACTCTGAACTAAGGTAGCAGGGTTTAAATCTCAGTCAGGGAAATCACTAACATGTACCATCATTAAATATCACTTATATTTGTATGATAATAACATATATGTCACATCGCGGATTCAAACCCAAGATTCTCCCGCAGCAAGATCTCAACCTCTGTCACACAGCATGCCAGGACACGCACCGAGCGCCTCACGCCCACGCTTCATCGCAGCTGCAGGCTGTCAGCTATCAGCGCACCTGGCTGATATCAGGAGGACAGCATAAGAACCAGTCACTCCTTGGAACCTCTGCCGGAACGTCATTAAGTCTCGTAATTAGCATTACGTTTGTGGCTTCCCTCTTGTTGTCCTCTCCTCTTTGTTTTTCGTTCCCCTTTTGTCTTGTTGACTTATGTCCCTTGTCCTCCTTGCAGTGCCCGTTTTGTCCCGTGTGTTCGAGCGCTGTATCTCGACCTCCACACGGATTTTGGACTGCCTCCCTCCATCCTTGATCTCTTGCCTGGACTCGGACTTTGCTGCTTGCCTTCTGCCCTAGACCTCCTGCCTGTCCCCGGATTTCCCTGGTGCCTACCCTCTTGGTCTGACCAAGATTTCATCCATCACGCATGTACAACATCCTCTTGTATTATTTACACGGTTAATTTTACACTCCGTACATAACAATATATCTTTTTCTGTGTTATAATTTCTTTTTAATAATAAGTACTCGCTCGTACATTGTATGTTAAGAAAATTTCTGGCCCTTTGACACGGTAAGCCGCCACTATTTCGCATACACTTTAAAACCCTCCGGCTTATAAAAGGGTGCGGCTTATTAATAGATTTTTCTTTGTTAACGGCCATAATGTTTTATATTTAACAAACAGTTTTCATAAAACCCCAACTGACACACTGAAAATGTGTGTTATTGTTTGTCTTTTGGAAGAGTTGCAGGTGTCGTGGGTTGAAAATGTAATTGAACTGGAAGTATATCCCGTTTCATCTCCTAGTCGTCTGTAGTGTTTCCGTTTAAAAAGATGCATGCTGCAGAAGCAAACATGTCAATACGGAAGACGCTTAACAGTTTATCTGTCATCTTGATGGGACATTTGAGGGTACAAATGTTTGTTTACAAAAACATTTTTTGTTTACATGAACAGGAGGTTGCGGTGATTCCCTTCTTTCTTGAGCTTTTTTACTCATAAAATATAAAATACTTAATAAAGGGAAGAAATAAATTTAATCATCATAATCAAAATTAATCCACAGGAACCTTGTGATTAGGCTGATGTTGTGCCTTAAGTCCTAAAAATGGTGCAAGCAATGAGGTTAATTTATTTTAAAAAATTTGAAGAGCTGAACAAAAATGGCACCGAAAAGGAAATCATGTACTGCAGATTACAAGCTGGACGTAGTGAAATATGCAGCAGAAAACGACAAGAGGAAGCGGCGCATACCTTTGGAGTTGGCAGAGTTGTTTAGAAGCGACATCGAGGAAAAATATTTCATGGGATTTATCGATTAGGAGTGACAGATTGTTTGGTAAAGGTATAACATGTTCTATATGTTATAGTTATTTGAATGACTCTTACCATAAAATGTTAGGTTAACATACCAGGCACCTTCTCAGTTGGTTATTTATGCCTCATATAACGTACACTTATTCAGCCTGTTGTTCACTATTCTTTATTTATTTCAAATTGCCTTTCAAATGTCTATTCTTGGTGCTGGATTTGATCAAATAAATGTCCCCCAAAAAATGCGACTTATACTCCAGTGCGACGGATATATGTTTTTTTCCTTCTTTATTATGCATTTTCGGCCGGTGTGACGTATATAATCCGGAGCGATTTATAATCAGAAAAATACGGTAAGTACTTTTTGAGCACATTCTACAATACCGCGATAATAATGATAACCCTAATATGATATGTTCATATCTTTAAATTATGTCTAGGCTGGTCCAGGCTAAAATTGGTTTTATTTTTAAACAAACATAAATTAATTTCAATCAATCAATGTTCATTTATATAGCCCTAAATCACAAATGTCTCAAAGGACTGTACAAACCACTACGACTACGACATCCTCGGAAGAACCCACATAAGGGCAAGGAAAACTCACAACCAGTGGGCAAGGAGAATTTTTCAGTGTCTAAGAGGAGTAACCATATCTAAAAAAAACTGTTTTATTATATTTTTACATGTCATGTAACAAAAATTTAAAGCAGTCAACAGAAACAAAAAAAAAATAAATTAAATGTTCCATCCATCCATTAACTACCGCTTATTCCCTTTTGGGGTCGCGGGGGGTGCTGGCGCCTATCTCAGCTACAATCGGGCGGAAGGCGGTGTACACCCTGGACAAGTTTTTTTTCAATATTTCGACATCACAATAAAAAAGATGAAATTTTTTTTTTATGTAATTATTGCTTTCTGACAAAAAACATTTTTTTCTTTTTTTTCATTTCAAAATTATGTACAAATAAACCAATGTTTTTGATGTTTAAAACTTAATAGCCAAAATATACACTGATCCTGATACAAATAAAAGAAAATTATAAAAGTAGTCCATTGCATATTGTATATTATGCATGGTTGTTGAAGAAATATGACAACTGGGAGCTAAGTTTATCATCTGCATTGTGACATACATTTCTCTTATGTCTGAAAAGTGTTAGACGCGGAGCAATCACTTCAGTGTGCTTATTTGCCTCCGGTCTACCTTTCCACATCTAAGTGCACTTTTAACAACCTCACTCCCATCACCTCTCCAATAACTTGAAACAAGGCTCTCAAAGTATAGTAAGTAGTATGCACTCAAGGCTCTACAATCACTATTAATAAACTATTGTATGCCACTACTTACTTAGTGATCAAATTACTCTTGACTTTTCTCAGAAATCTCCTCTTCCTCTATAATATCTGCTAGTGGTATACAAGATGTGACATCCCAGTTCCACCTCCATTCTCTGACTTAGAACCAATGACTGACGCTTGTTGTGCAGCGGCAGCGGCAATGACCAAGAAGAACACGGAGTTGGAATATAAATTACAACACTTTATGTACATATTTATATTTAAAAAAAAAAAAAAAAAAAAAAAAAAAGGTTTTTCCTTTTTTCATTTGTGGCGGCCGCAATTTCGTGGTGGGCCGCCACAAATAAATGAATGTGTGGGAAACCCTATATATATATATATATATATATATATATAATACATATATATATATATATATATATATGTATTAGAGATGCGCAGATAGGCAATTATATCATCCGCAACCGCATCACCAAAGTCGTCATCCACCCGCCGTGCACCCAAACCAACATTTTATCAGAACCGCAACCGCCCGCTGAAATACATCAGAGGTCGGCCACCTTTACCACTCAAAGAGCTATTTAAACCCGTTTCACAGAGTAAAGAAGACAATGGGAGTCGTTTGCTGCTAGCGGGGTGTATAAAATAGCCAGGAATTATCATGGATGCAAAGGATTCTGGGTATTTGTTGTGTTGCGTTTATGTTGCGTTACTGGGAGGATGTTCTCCCGAAATGTGTTTGTCATTCTTGTTTGGTGTGGCTTCACAACGTGGCACATATTACTAAGAGTGTTACAATTGTTTATATCACAACCATTAGTGTACTCTGTGTCACCCAGTATGCCTTGCAGTCGTGTTCGTGTGTCTGCGGAAGTCACACACAACATGTTGCTGGACTGATCATACATGTTGTAGAAGGCAACAAAGTCAATGGCTTCATAGCACGCCCTAATACTTATTAACTTGGTGACTGCCGGCAGTAATTCTAGATAATGTTTGCGCCTCCTTTTGACTTCTTCGCTTTGTGACACGGGTCCTAAATGGCTCTTAGAATGGTAAAGGATACCGATCCCTGAACCATGTATATCAAATATTTCCGAATGTTTCAACCGCCACCCGCCCGAATCTAATTAAAATCTATTTTTTCGTCATGTCACCCGCCCGACCCGCGGTTTATCCGCGGACTCCGCAGATGAGACCGCAAACCGCGCATCTCTAATATGTATACACACACACACATAATTACTGTGAATTATATTTTTTATTACTATCATCTCTTTTTGAAATTTGTATTTATTTATTTTGGACACATCCATCCATCCATCCATTTCCTACCGCTTATTCACTTTGGGGTCGCGGGGCACAACAAACCAAAAATACTCTTTACCTACACATTTCAAAGATAAAAAAAAGCAATGCTTTGGTACAATATTGTCATTTGTATAAACACACACTTAAAAAAAAACCCTATAAAAAGCCAACCAGTTAGTACTTTGACTTTCTTTTTTTTGTTGAACCTGTTACTTTGTGACATTTGTATTTTTACAATTGTTGTGACCTTTCCTGGCCACTTAATACAAGGGCCTCAGGAGCAACAAGAATTTGACTGACACCTAATAGTAGTTTTTGTTTTTAGTTATTTTGCACTATTGGCTTTACTAATATTATCTTTAGTATCAGTCTTAGTATTATCAATATTGCTTCTGTATTTATTTGGTCATCAATCCCAAAATGAAAAGATCGCCGTCGACTACCACTATTTCAGGAAATCTAGTCCAACAAATAAGTGCCTACTCACCGTCAGACCACCTGATGGCATCATCCAGGTGTGCTGGCAGTCCCTTCCAGAGCATGCTGTCTTTAGGGTAGCCCAGATCCATGCGTCTCAGGTGGTCATCGTACCGCCAGTAGCGGTTGTCCTTGAAGAAGTAGGTTTTCTCATTGTGGAGCCACACAAATGCCGCGTCCACTCCCTCTAAAGGCAGGCCGAAGTCGCTGATTGGACGGGGGTAACCCTCCTCCATGATGTTGTCTTTAAATACCCAGTACTTGAGACCTGAAAAGCCAAGCATACATTTGTCAGCAAGAAAATCTATGTCACCTCTTTAAAGGCCCGAAATACAATTTGTGCAGTAAGGTGGTTCAAAGAAAACAACTAACTCTTGTATTTATTAGAGCAGCTATAGTGCATCCGGTAAGTATTGACAGGGCTTCATTTTTTCCCACATTTTCTCATGTTACAGCCTCATCACCAAAAGGGATTAATTCATTTTTGTCCTCAAAATTCTACACATAATACACCATAATGACATTGGGAAAAATATATTTTTTGAATTTTTGCAAATGTATTAAAAACTAAGAAATAACAAGTATTCAGCCTTTGCCATGAAGCTCAAAAGTAAGATCAAGGGTCATCATTGAGATGTTCCAACAACTTTGTCGGAAATGATTTGGAAAGGCACACACCTGTCTATAAAGGTACCACACTTGATGGCAGAGCTCAAACCGAGGATAAAGTCATATATACATATATATGTGTGAATATATATATATATATATATATATATAAACAATTCACGTAGGTCTGCTAAACTGTTCATTACATTCCAATATAATTACCAAAAGTATTACTGTAATTGATTTTTATGTCATCTTATTTTATGTCATAATATTACATATTAAATGTTTGGGTTAGGTTACCTTAATTATAATAATTGTGTACATATTTGAAAAAGGTCTGCAATGTTTTCCTGGCCATGGTCTCCTTAACTCATGGAGAGATGGAGTGGGGACCGCCTATTTATATGTATTGTGTAAAACAGTGTTTTTATTTAAACTGGTCCTAAAAGCACCTTGTTTTTGTGCAACACTAAAATAATACAGTCTAGCACTATTATTCTAGCTGACAACTAGCGCCACTAATTCCTATCTTCCTTAACTGCTAACATCCACCTATTCATTTTCTACCGCTTGCCCCTCTCAGACTTGCGGGGGGTGCTAGAGCCTATCCCAGCTGCATTCAGGCAGAAGGCGGACAAGTGTCCACCTCATCGCAGAGCCAATAACTTTCCATCCAACCATCCATTTTATACCGCTTGCCTTTTGGGGTCGCGAGGGATGCTGGAGCCTATCTCAGCTGCATTCAGGTGGAAGGCAGTGTACACCCTGGACAAGTCACCACCTCATCAAAAGGCCAACACAGATAGACAGACAACATTCACCCCATACTTGCCAACCTCCCTGATTTTCCGGTAGACTCCCGAAATTTAGCGCCTCTCCCGAAAACCTCCCTAGACAAATTTTCTCCCGAAAATCTCCTGATATTCAGGCGAAGCTGGAGGCCACGCCCCCTCCAGCTCCATGCGGACCTGAATGAGGACAGCCTGTTTTCAAGTCCGCTTTCCCACAATAAAAACAGTGTGTCTGCCCAATGACTTTATAACTGTAGAATGATCGAGGGCGAGTTCTTGGTTTCTTATGTGGGTTTATTGTTAGGCAGTTTCATTAACGTCCTCCCAGCGCAGTAACAACACACAACAACAGCAGTCACGTTTTCGTCTATCGTGAAGCAGTTTGTCTGCCGTAAACAGCAATGTTGTGACACTCTTAAACAGGACAATACTACCATCTACTACCAAAAGGAAGCAAGTTGGCGGCGCCCGGAAGGGCTGCTACATTGAGGAGCTCTTGCTAAATATGGAACATTTGACAGAAATACCGGACAATTCTACAAACTTTATGGCTGGCTCACATCGTGGTCAGTCTGTGATCATGTACAACCGCCAGACACTTCTGGATGTGGACATATCGGGCCGTTTTGGACTGATAGACGCGTGCTTGCTAGACGTGCTAACTAGCACGGGAATACTTCGACGGCTACATCCAGCAGCCTGTGAAGCAGGGGAGTATAGTAGCAGCGGAGGCCGTCTACGGAGCAGACCCCAGCGGTGTGATCGGAAACGCGGATGCCGAGCGGGGCTAAAAACAAAGCAGAAGGCTAATCCCCACAGAACACCATTTCCCTCCATCCCGAAGCCGGATTTAAATGGAAGATGCGAGACTACTGGTCTGGGTAAGGAGTCAGTTAAATCAGAACAAGTTTTTTCTGCTTTGATTGTTTCAGAGTTGGACATGCGTTCTACTGAGGTGGCTAACTATGATGCGTGCAGTTTATCAAAGCAACAAACAAACAATCGGAAAATTCCCGTCGTATCAATTCCTAGATATTGTCGTAATTATACTAAATGCACTGGGCATAATAAACACAACATTATTAATATTGCTAGTACGGGTAATTTGATCAAAAATTCCCTAAAACAGCCCACTACCTATAATATAGGTTTTTTAAACATAAGATCATTGTCTCCCAAAACGTTGTTAGTTAATGATATCATCAGAGACAACAATCTTAACGTCATCGGTCTCAGCGAAACCTGGCTTAAACCAAACAACTTTTTTGCGCTAAATGAGGCATGTCCTCCTAACTTTACACATGCGCATATTGCCCGTCCTCTTAAAAGGGGTGGGGGGGTCGCATTAATATACAACGAAAACTCTAACCTTAGTCCTAACATAAATAATAAATATAAATCGTTTGAGGTGCTTACTATGAGGTCTGTCACACCACTGCCTCTACACCTGGCTGTTATCTACCGCCCCCCAGGGCCCTATTCGGACTTTATCGATGAATTCTCAGAGTTCGTTGCTGATCTAGTGACACACGCCGATAATATAATCATAATGGAGGACTTTAATATCCATATGAATACCCCATCGGACCCACCGTGCATAGCGCTACAGACTATAATTGATAGCTGTGGTCTCACAAAAATAATAAATGAACCCACACATTGCAACGGTAATACGATAGACCTAGTGCTTGTCAGGGGTATCACCGTTTCCAAAGTTACGATACTCCCATATACTAAAGTATTGTCCAATCATTACCTTATAAAATTTGAGGTTCAGACGCATGTTCGTCAAACTAATAATAACTGCTATAGCAGCCGCAACATTAATACGGCCACAACGACAACTCTTGCTGACCTACTGCCCTCGGTAATGGCACCATTCCCAAAGTATGTGGGCTCTATTGATAACCTCACTAACAACTTTAACGACGCCCTGCGCGAAACCATAGATAACATAGCACCGCTAAAGTTAAAAAAGGCTCCAAAAAAGCGTACCCCGTGGTTTACAGAAGAAACTAGAGCTCAGAAATTATTATGTAGAAAGCTGGAACGCAAATGGCGCACGACTAAACTTGAGGTGCACCATCAAGCATGGAGTGATAGTTTAATAACCTATAAACACATGCTTACCTTAGCTAAAGCTAAATATTACTCAAATCTCATCCACCGAAATAAAAACGATCCTAAATTTTAGTTTAGTACGGTAGCATCGCTAACCCAACAAGGGACCCCTTCCAGTATCTCCACCCACTAAGCTGATGACTTTATGCAATTCTTTAGTAAGAAAATTGAAGTCATTAGAAAGGAGATTAAAGACAATGCGTCCCAGCTACAACTGGGTTCTATTAACACTGATACGATTGTATATACGACGGATACTGCCCTCCAAAATAGTTTCTCTCGTTTTGAGGAAATAACATTAGAGGAATTGTTACAACGTGTAAATGGAATGAAACAAACATGTTTACTTGACCCTCTTCCTGGGAAACTGATCAAGGAGCTCTTTGTATTATTAGGTCCATCAGTGCTAAATATTATAAACTTATCACTGTCCTCGGGCACTGTTCCCCTAGCATTCAAAAAAGCGGTTATTCATCCTCTTCTTAAAAGACCTAACCTCGATCCCGACCTCATGGTAAACTACCGACCGGTGTCTCACCTTCCCTTTATTTCAAAAATCCTCGAAAAAATTGTTGCGGAGCAGTTAAATGAACACTTAGCGTCTAACAATCTATGTGAAACCTTTCAATCGGGTTTCAGGGCAAATCACTCCACGATCGCTCCTCGATCTTAGCGCTGCCTTCGATACCGTTGATCATAATATTTTATTAGAACGTATCAAAACACAAATTGGTATGTCAGACTTAGCCCTGTCTTGGTTTAACTCTTATCTTACTGATAGGATGCAGTGCTTCTCCCATAACAATGTGACCTCGGACTACGTTAAGGTAACGTGTGGAGTTCCCCAGGGTTCGGTCCTTGGCCCTGCACTCTTCAGCATCTACATGCTGCCGCTAGGTGACATCATACGCAAATACGGTGTTAGCTTTCACTGTTATGCTGATGACACCCAACTCTACATGCCCCTAAAGCTGACCAACACGCCGGATTGTAGTCAGCTGGAGGCGTGTCTTAATGAAATTAAACAATGGATGTCCGCTAACTTTTTGCAACTCAACGCCAAAAAAACGGAAATGCTGATTATCAGTCCTGCTAGACACCGACCTCTATTTAATAATACAACTCTAACATTTGACAACCAAATAATTAAACAAGGCGACTCGGTAAAGAATCTGGGTATTATCTTTGACCCAACTCTCTCCTTTGAGGCACACATTAAAAGCGTTACTAAAACGGCCTTCTTTCATCTCCGTAATATCGCTAATATTCGCTCCATTTTGTCCACTAAAGACGCTGAGATCATTATCTATGCGTTTGTTACGTCTCGCCTCGATTACTGTAATGTATTATTTTCGGGTCTCCCTATGTCTAGCATTAAAAGATTACAGTTGGTACAAAATGCGGCTGCTAGACCTTTGACAAGAACAAGAAAGTTTGATCACATTACGCCTGTACTGGCTCACCTGCACTGGCTTCCTGTGCACTTAAGATGTGACTTTAAGGTTTTACTACTTACGTATAAAATACTACACGGTCTAGCTCCATCCTATCTTGCCGATTGTATTGTACCATATGTCCCGGCAAGAAATCTGCGTTCAAAGGACTCCGGCTTATTAGTGATTCCCAAAGCCCAAAAAAAGTCTGCGGGCTATAGAGCGTTTTCATTTCGGGCTCCAGTACTCTGGAATGCCCTCCCGGTAAAAGTTCGAGATGCCACCTCAGTAGAAACATTTAAGTCTCACCTTAAAACTCATTTGTATACTCTAGCCTTTAAATAGACTCCCTTTTTAGACCAGTTGATCTGCCGTTTCTCTTCTTTTTCTTCTATGTCCCACTCTCCCTTGTGGAGGGGGTCCGGTCCGATCCGGTGGCCATGTACTGCTTGCCTGTGTATCGGCTGGGGACATCTCTGCGCTGCTGATCCGCCTCCGCTTGGGATGGTTTCCTGGTGGCTCCGCTGTGAACGGGACTCTCGCTGCTGTGTTGGATCCGCTTTGGACTGGACTCTCGCGACTGTGTTGGATCCATTATGGATTGAACTTTCACAGTATCATGTTAGACCCGCTCGACATCCATTGCTTTCCTCCTCTCCAAGGTTCTCATAGTCATCATTGTCACCGACGTCCCACTGGGTGTGAGTTTTCCTTGCCCTTATGTGGGCCTACTGAGGATGTCGTAGTGGTTTGTGCAGCCCTTTGAGACACTAGTGATTTAAGGCTATATAAGTAAACATTGATTGATTGATCTACTGTACATGCATATGTGACAATAACATATACAGCTTTTAGAGAGTGCATTGAAGATCTTCCTCAGGAAGCAACGATTGACCGGTTTTGGGCCATGCTAGGGAGAGATGGAAGATTGCATTTTTTTGTGCGTGCCACACAGTGATGCATCATCAGAGAGGGTGTTCAGCATGGTTAGAAAAATAGTGACAGAGAATAAAACAAGGATGGACAATTCAACCCATAACTCAACAATGAGTAGATGAGTGTTATGTGTGTGTATATGTGTAAATAAATGAACACTGAAATTCAAGTATTTATAATATATACATATATATATATATATATATATATATATATTTAAAATAAAATACATATAAATATAGCTACAATTCACTGAAAGTCAAGTATATTATATATATATATATATATATATATATATATATATATATATATATATATATATATATATATATATATATATATATATATATATATATATATAAAAAATACTTGACTCTTGGAATTCTAGTTGTAAATATACTCCTCCCCTCTTAACCACACCCCACCCCCAAATATGCCCTCCACCCCACACCTCCCGAAATCGGAGGACTCAAGGTTGGCAAGTATGATTCACACTCACATTCAACCTATCCTCAGGTGCATGTCTTTGGAGGTGGGAGGAAGCCAAAGTAGAACCCACACAGTCACAGGGAGAACATGCAAACTCCACACAGAAAGATCCCGAGCCCGGGATTGAACCCAGGACTACTCAGGACCTTCGTGTTGTGAGGCACATGCACTAACCCCTCTACCACCTTGCTGGGCCAATAACTGGTAACATGAACATAATAATATAATTACTTATTGTTTTTATTTTAAACCTGAAAGGTTCAGTGAGTACGGTGGCCCCGCCATGTGATTTATCACAAAGAATTATCGCATTAACGATGAACACACTCAGATTATTCATGCAATTTATTTTGACCAAATAAGCTCTTTTATTTTAACCACTATACTGTCAGTGATCAGATCAAAGCATTCGTCAGTACAAAAATGAATGAGGAGACTCTGACTGGTGTGATCGCTTGCAAATTTCACTCCAAAATACAGCTTGAAAGATCGTTAGATAAAACTCTTACCAGCTTTTGTGCTAACACATAACATGCAATTAAGTAAACGTCTAAAATGTTTTCCTGGAGGACAGTCTGACAATGAAATTGTATTTGTGTACAAATGTTGGGGTATTTTCTTAAGAAAATTTGAATTACGCAAGCGAGTAATCACGTGATTATTCAATATTAATGCGAATTCCATTTACCTGGTGAAAAAAAAGAATAATTTGACAGCCCTACTTAGTATTAATTTAACGACACTGAAATAAGTGGACAAATTGTGGGGAAAATATAAAGATATACAAAAAAAAAGAAGTTAAACTGTTGACCATATTCCAATATTTATTATAGCAATTTTTTTTAAATGATGAATTTTGTTATTTGTATTTACCATATTTTTCGGACTATAAGTCAAAGTTTTTTTCATAGTTTGGCCAGGGGTGCGACTTATACTCAGGAGCGACTTATTATTAACACATTACTGTGAAATATCAAATAATATTATTTAGCTCATTCACGTAAGAGACTAGACGTATAAGATTTAATGGGATTTATCGATTAGGAGTGACAGATTGTTTGGTAAACGTATAGCATGTTCTATATGTTATAGTTATTTGAATGGGGCGGTATAGCTTGGTTGGTAGAGCGGCCATGCCAGCAACTTGAGGGTTGCAGGTTCGATCCCCGCTTCCGCCATCCTAGTCACTGCCGTTGTGTCCTTGGGCAAGACACTTTACCCACCTGCTCCCAGTGACACCCACACTGCTTTAAATGTAACTTAGATATTGGGTTTCACTATGTAAAGCGCATTGAGTCACTAGAGAAAAAGCGCTATACAAATATAATTCACTTCACTTCACAATGTCTCTTACCATAATATGTTAGGTTAACATACCAGGCACCTTCTCAGTTGGTTATTTATGCCTCCTATAACGTACACTTATTCAGCCTGTTGTTCACTATTCTTTATTTATTTCAAATTGCCTTTCAAATGTCTATTCTTGGTGTTGGGTTTTATCAAATAAATTTCCCCCAAAAATGCGACTTATACTCCAGTGCGACTTATATATGTTTTTTTCCTTTTTATTATGCATTTTCAGCAGGTGCGACTTATACTCCGGAGTGACTTATACCTTGAAAAATACGGTATTTATTTTATTATATGACATTCAGTTTTGTTTAATTTATACATTATTAAAAAAACACTAAACAGGAATGAATATAGATACTGTATAACTATACTCCAATAAGTATTATTGCCAGTGTAAAATCTGGTTTCGGGAGTGCACCTTTAAAGAAGACTATTTTATGGTCTCCAGGTCTCTCGTATACGGCGTCCACACTGTCCAGATTGGCAGGCAGGCCCCTCCAGAACCAGTGGATCTGAGCGGGACGCAGGGACACCAGGTGCTTCTCTCGAGTGAGACGCCAGAAGTATTTCCCTATGAACACAAAGACAAAAGCTGCATTGTATATGTAAATTGAAAGGCAAAATAATAGAAAAAAAATCTCTAACTTTCTACTAGAGATCAGGCAGGTTATTATTACAATGTCAGGTAAAGTCAATAGCTCTCAGAATGAGGGCACAAAAGCCTTTTTCCTGTTGCTGCTGTCAGCGGGAGGCTACTGCACATGAAAGTCTGATGCAATTTTGGAAGCGTTGACTCTCAGCGGGGCTCAGCTGGCTCAGTCGGGCGTCTACAACAAACCCTCCCTCATCCATCTTCCTCCTGTTCCCCCTTTTTTCTTCACATACTCTTCCTTCCACAACTTGTGAGCTCAATTTGCTCATTAAAAGAAAAAGAAAAAAACTCTGCCTCTGTCACTCTCCCTTTGCTTTACCTTTGAAAAAAAAGGCCTCTCCTCGTATCTGGGCCACTGCATCAAAGTAGCTGCTGCATCGGTCTGGGGTGTCTCGAGCCAGCCTGACAAAAAGAGAGAAAGAAAGAGTGCTAGAAAAGCAACAACAGCTAAAAGTGGACATTTATTATCTCTTTAATGTTTAAAGAGCACATTTGTTCCTGCACTTTACTGATCTTACCGCACCCATATCTGTTCATATTTAAGCGTTGCCTGTGGAGGAATCAATGCGATCTGACTAAGCAAAAGAGTGGGCGCCATCAGGTCGACGAGGCTGAATTTATTCTTGTAGTTTATGAGCGATTGAAATCACAAGCGAGTTGAATAGTGCTGCTGTACACAAACAAAAGGTGTTCAGGCGCTCTTTTAACATACATGTGTTACAACCGCTGCTCTTGCTTTTTACTCACTCAACGTGGCTGGAGATTGACTTGATTCGTAACTTGCTAATTGATAAATGGCCCTGCTGTTCTTAATTCTACCACAACATTCAAGAAAAATATGCCACAAAGTTCAAGTTAAGTTAAAGTACCAATGATTGTCACACACACACTAGGTGTGGTGAAATGTGTCCTCTGCATTTGACCCATCCCCTTGTTCACCCCCTGGGAAGTGAGAGGAGCAGTGGGCAGCAGCGGTGCTGCGCCCGGGAATCATTTTTGGTGATTCAACCCCCAATTCCAACCCTTGATGCTGAGTGCCAAGCAGGGAGGCAATGGGTCCCATTTTTATAGTCTTTGGTATGACTCGCCCGGGGTTTGAACTCACAACCTACCGATCTTAGGGCGGAAACTCTAAGCACTAGACCACTGAATAGGTTGTACAGGACGTTGGAATATGAGCAAAGTCTTCAGCTCAGTGAGGATCAACGGATTAATTCTGAGCATTGTTGCTTTTTCTTTGCCTTTCCCCCCCAAACATATTTCAAAAGGAGGACTGGCCTCCTAGACCAGTCGTTCTTAACCTTGTTGGAGGTACCGAACCCCAACAGTTTCATAAAGAACCCTTCTTTAGTAAAAAAAAATTGTTGTTTTTTTGTTTTTTAATCCAAGATAAAGTTATATGTTTTTGTTAACACTTTATTATGGGGAACATAATCTAAGTAACAACGACTTAATTTATAGTTATATGGACACTAGGGGAACATATTCTAAGTAACAAAGACTTAATTTAGAGTTATTTGGACACTAGGGGAACATATTCTAAGTAACAAAGACTTCATTTTGAGTTATTTGGACACTAGGGGAACATATTCTAAGTAACAAAGACTTCATTTACAGTTATTTGGACACTAGGGGAACATATTCTAAGTAACAAAGACTTCATTTTGAGTTATTTGGACACTAGGGGAACATATTCTATGTAACAAAGACTTCATTTACAGTTATTTGGACACTAGGGGAACATATTCTAAGTAACAAAGACTTCATTTTGAGTTATTTGGACACTAGGGGAACATATTCTATGTAACAAAGACTTCATTTAGAGTTATTTGGACATTAAGGGAACATATTCTAGGTAAAAAAGATTTAATTCAGAGTTAATTGGACACTAGGGGAACATATTCTAAGTAACAAAGACTTAATTTTGAGTTATTTGGTTAGGGTTAAGGTCAGGGTTATAGGGTTAGGGTTATAATAAGGCCATGGCGAATAAGACATTAATAAGTACTTAATAATGACTAGTTAAGAGCCAATATGTTACTAATTTGCATGTCAGTAAGCAACTAATTAATGCGGAATATGTTCCCTGTGCTTCACGGTGGAAGAGGGGTTAGTGCGTCTGCCTCACAATACGAAGGTCCTGCAGTCCTGGGTTCAAATCCAGGCTCAGGATTTTTCTGTGTGGAGTTTGCATGTTCTCCCCGCGAATGCGTGGGTTCCCTCCGGGTACTCCGGCTTCCTCCCACTTCCAAAAACATGCACCTGGGGATAGGTTGATTGGCAACACTAAATTGGCCCTAGTGTGTGAATGTGAGTGTGAATGTTGTCTATCTATCTGTGTTGGCCCTGCGATGAAGTGGCGACTTGTCCAGGGTGTACCCTGCCTTCCGCCCGATTGTAGCTGAGATAGGCGCCAGCGCCCCCCGCGACCCCGAAAGGGAATAAGCGGTAGAAAATGGATGGATGGAT
This sequence comes from Nerophis ophidion, assembly GCF_033978795.1. Taxonomy (NCBI): domain Eukaryota; kingdom Metazoa; phylum Chordata; class Actinopteri; order Syngnathiformes; family Syngnathidae; genus Nerophis; species Nerophis ophidion. Next base: position 28,290,534 of record NC_084627.1, read on the forward strand.
GTTCCCCGTACTGAAGTGTTACCATGTTTTTTTTTTACTGGTGCACAAAATGAACCGTGCATGAACATCACCTTGTTCAATCAACAAAACTAAGAGAGTGCATAAACTCACAACAAATTACACACCTGCTAATCAGTCAGCTGTTGCCGTATCCGTAATACGCCGACAGGGAGAAGTTTGTATTTACACGATTAGTCGGGTGTGTTTTGATCTCCACCGAACCCCTGAGATCGAGTCACCGAACCCCTAAGGTTCGATCGAACCCAGGTTAAGAACCACTGTCCTAGACTCACATTAAAAGGAGTAACGACTAAATTAGGGATGTCTCCAACATCTCTGGCCTCTTATCCCGATTCCAATTCTTTGACAATAGATCATCGATTTGAAAAAGTTTTATAGCAAGTAACTAAAGTAAACATTACACATGTTCATAAAGCTTACTTTAATAGATTTAAAATCTTGTAAAAATTGTTTTACAAACCCAAAAACCTCTGAAGTTGGCACTTTGTATAAATCGTAAATAAAAAGCGAATACAATGATTTTCAAATCCTTTTCAACTTATATTCAATTGAATAAACTGTACAGACAAGATACATAACGTTCTAGCTGGTGAACTTTGTTATTTTTTGCAAATATTAGCTTATTTGGAATTTTATGCTTTCAACATGTTTCAAAAAAGCTGGCACACGTGACAAAAAAGAGGGAGAAAGTTGAGGAATGCTCATCAAACACTTATTTGAAACATCCCACATGTGAACAGAAGAATTTGGAACAGGTGTGCGCCATGATTGGGTATAAGAGCAGCATCCATGAAATACTCACTCATTCACAAACAAGGATGGGGCGAGGGTCACAACTTTGTCAATAAATGCGTGAGCAAATTGTCAAACATTTAAAGAACAACATTTCTCAACGTGCTATTGCAGGAAATTTAGGGATTTCACCATCTAAGACCGTAACATCATCAAAAGGTTCAGAGAATCTGGAGAAATCACTGCACGTAAGTGATGATATTACGGACCTTCGATCCCTCAGGCGGTACTGCATCAAAAAGCAACATCAGTGTGTAAAGGAAATCACCACAAGGGCTCAGGAACACTTCAGAAAACACTGTCAATAATTATAGTTTGTCGCTACATCTGTAAGAGCACATTAAAACTTTACTATGCAAAGTGAAAGCCATTTATCCACAGCCAGCATCTGTGATGGAATGGGGGTGCATTAGTGCCCAAGGCATGGGTAACTTACACATCTGTGAAGGCACCATTAATGCTGAAAGGTACATACAGGTTTTGGAACAACATATGCTGCCATCTAAGTGCCGTCTTTTTCATGGACGCCCCTGCTTATTTTAGCAAAACAATCCCAAGCCATGTGTTACAACAGCGTGGCTTCATAATAAAAGAGTGCGGGTACTAGACTGGCCCGCCTGCAGTCCAGACCTGTCTCCCATTTAAAATGTGTGGCGCATTATGAAGCGTAAAATACCACAACAGAGACCCTAGACTGTTGAACAACTTAAGCTGTACATCAAGCAAGAATGGGAAATAATTCCACCTGAAAATCTTCAAAAATTGGTCTCTTTAGTTCCCAAACGTTTAGAGTGTTGTTAAAAGGAAAGGCCATGTAACACAGTGGTAAAAATGCCCCTGTGCCAACTTTTTTGCAATGTGTTGCTGCCATTAAATTCTAAGTTAATGTTGCAAACAAAAATTAAGTTTCTCAGTTCAAACCTTAAATATCTTGTCTATGCAGTCTATTCAATTGAATATACGTTGAAAAGGATTTACAAATCATTGTAGTCTGTTTTTATGTACAATTTACACAATGTGCCAACTTCACAGGTTTTTGGTTTTGTAAATCAGATAATGCATTAAATGTGTGGTATTGAATGTTCAACAAAACAAAGAGGCTAGTGCACAACAGCTAAAGAAAAACAAAAACTACTGATAAGTTGAGTTTGAGTTTATTTGGAACATGCAAGCATACAACATGATACATCATTTCCAGTTTTTCTTTTCAACATGTTCGAAAAGGAGTAGGAAGAAGCAGAACTTTTTTAATCCTACCCCTTTTCTTTTACATCACAGTTGCTTTTGTTCACTTCCTGTTCTCAATTTATTTGCAATATACTCCATAAGTAATAACATTAAAAAATAAATAAATAAATAAATAGTGACGTAAGTGGTTTTCATATGGTGAGATAAATACAATTATCAATAAATTCAGAGTATTTATCATGATTCTTCTTCTTTGTACTTTGTAAACACTTTAAGTTTGAAGAGTTTCTTTAATTGGATCATACGTTCTTTAATTAATTCTTTCCACAATTTAATTCCACATACTGATGTACTAAAGGTCTTAAGTGTTGTACGTGCGTACAAATGTGTTAAAACATTTTTTTTGTATGTTCTCTATATCCAACATTATGTATTATTTGAACTGATCTTTTTTGGAACACGGTTAATGAATGAAGTGTACTTTTGTAATTATTTCCCCATATTACTGCATAATAACTCAGATATGGTAACACTAGTGAGTAGTAAAGAATATTATTTGTTAGTATTGACTGATTCTTGACACTTTATGTTGTATATTTTTGTATGAGATTTCCAGTTCATGTTTTAATCAATCAATTTGTATTCTGTCTATTTGTATTCGACTTACCCTTCTATTGTTACCAAATAGCATTATTATAGTTTTATTGAGTTTTTGTGGAACCATCTTTTTAATTTGTTCATTTATTCTGTTATTATTTGTATTATCTTCTGTGTTCTCTCCTGAACAAAACACTGTTGTATCTTCTGTGAATAATAGTAATTTTAAATCTTTTGTAACGTTACAAATGTAATTTTTATAAAGCCTGAACAATTTTGTAATACATATACATACACACATATATATACACAGTATATACACACACACAAACACACATATATACTTATATATATATATACACATATAAAAATATACACACACACACACATATATATATATATATATATATATATAAATATATATATATATATATACACAGACACACATACATATATATATACACACATACATATTTATACATATATGTACACACATATACACACAAACACATATATAATATATATATATATATATTTATACACACAAATATATACATATATATACATATACAGTATATATACATATATATGTATGTATATATATATATATATATATATATATATATATAGACACACATACATATATATAGACAGATACATATTTATACATATATGTACACACACATACATGTATATACACACAAACACATATATATATATATACACACACACACACGGACGCACATACAATTGGTACTATTAATATATTTTTAATCTAAGTCGAATATCCCCCAATCAACCAAAATACTGTATATTGGAGAAACAAACCTCAGTTGAGAACTTTCAAAACTGGTTTATTAATTTATGAATGTTATATTATGAACAGTGTCTAACTTTTTTCACACTTGTATTATAGTGTAGATTGTTAACATGTTACTAGTAAACGGCGGTATAGCTCGGTTGGTAGAGCGGCCGTGACAGCAACTTGAGGGTTGCAGGTTCGATTCCTGCTTCCGCCATCCTAGTCATTGCCGTTGTGTCCCTGGGCAAGACACTTTACCCACCTGCTCCCAGTGCCACCCACACTGGTTTACATGTAAAAAAAAAAAATTATATATTGGATTTCACTATGTAAAGCGCTTTGAGTCACTAGAGAAAAAGCGCTATATAAATATAATTCACTTCACTTCACTAAACTACATCAACACCTAAAACTGGTTTTATAATGGCAACAGTTTGACCTTGGAGTAATTTACTTTTAGGAAATTAGTTTCAAAATCTGACAAATTGGAGGTCAACCAGCATCCTAACAGATTGTGTTTGACTTACACCTTTTTGTGGTTATATGGCAAAAAATTTAATTTACATACATAACTGCATGGTTTAAGAACTGTTTAATTAATATGCCAGCACTTGTTTTACTTAAAGTTCCTTAAAAAAGACCTGCACAGTTAAAAGGGAGGCAATGTAGCCTCAGTCAAAAAATGTGTTTCCTCAGACATGTTAATGTTTTGCCCGCAGCTGGACCAGAGAGGCGCCCTCCCCTCACGTTAGGGCTCAAACATGCACGCCTTTCATAAATGGACAAACTTAAGTCTAATTATCCCTGATAATGGAAGAATATACACGCTGACAGGAGCTCCATTTGCTTCGGGGAACCACTTAATTAGCTGGGCTGGCTCCCGAGCGAACTCTCACCGATGCACTGCACTGATACGCCACCTCATATCATTATTTCATATTAAGCTGCAAAGACTGCTTGTGCAGGCCATGTTGCGTATTCCTGCATGGTTTCATTACGTCTGGTTCTCAGCATGAGTGTGGAAAACATTAAGGCAAATTAGAAGAACACCACTGCACTTTCCACAGAACAGAAAGCCATATAAATGTGAATGTTGCTCATTATGCAGTTGAACTTTTCTGCCTTTAGCGAAAGCCATTAAGAGCACAATGTTTATAAATGACTGGATTTATCTCTTTCGCATAGTTTTAAGCTTCCGCCAACTTGCATGCAATTTCAATGAACGTACAGTAACCTGTGTAAGCACAAAGTATACTAAAAGACATTATCCTAATAAGATGTGTCAGGATGTTTTTCATTGCATCGTCTCTACTGCATTCTTCTATGTAATGTTTTTTTCTCCTCCTGTAAAATAATAGCGATGTTTACTTACTGCAGAATGGATTTGTTTTGTGGAATGTCCAACAGGATGGGAGGTTCAGACGTTTGTGAAGGGGTGCCAGGATTGTTTGTATGGGACACAGACTCACGTACACCTGTGATGAGGTGAAAGGTCAAATCCCATTAATAGAGCTTACGCAGCCACATCAATAAGTACACCTGCGCAATATAGTGTCATCTAATGAGAGATAATACTGTAATGCTTGCTAAGTTGTTTGTAGTGTGCTATTGCTTACATAAAGGCTAATTGTCACCAATGTTGGAAATGTGTAATGAGGTCACATGACAATTAATTTCCATGTTTTACCAATGTATTTTTACCAGCATAGATAACAAACCAGTAAGACCAAGTGTTGTAAAACTCCTTTCACCAAGTACCACCTCGTAATAATGACAAACATCAAAATACAGTAGTGTAGTAGGCCTAAGTATTCCTTAAAACCAAGGCAGAGGTTCAATTTAACAAGTTTATTTTAAATTTTTGGCCACTGCAACATTATACACAGTTTGAACAGTAACAATGTCTTTAAATACATCTGAATAAAACACTGTACTTTAATCAGCTGAATATTTGTCGCACTACCAGAGGGAGCCCGCATACCACTAGTGCAGGGGTCGGCTGCCCAAAATGTGGAAAGAGCAAAATTGCAAAAAATAAACAAAAAAAGTCAGGAGCCGCAAAAAAATAAAAGCCATATATACGTTTTATGATAAAGGCAACGCATACTGTAAGTGTCCACATTGGCAATATTTGACTTTATTATCAAAATGACTACGTAGGCTACAAATATGTAATGACCAATTATGATTAAATGTTTCTTTTCCCTGCAGCGCATCCTGAAGAGAATGATGCATCACATCACTACTCTGCCATACAATATTGCTTTGCGTTTAACTTCCATCACAAATTCAATGTATTATGCTTTGTTGCATTAATGACATTATAGAAATAAAATAAATATATTAGATTCTTGATGTCATTTTTAATTTTGGCGATTAAAAAAAAAAACTACAACAAAAGAGATGTGCATAATAGGCCAAAGGCCATGGAAAGAAAATGCAGTCCTCATCAATTTTCAGGAATACAATGAAATTATCTATTTATTTGGGCAACAGAGTGCAATAGAGTGGAGCCTGCAATTATAAAAAATAAAACAGCCACCTTTTGAAAAAGTAAAGTATATATAATTAAAATAATACAGTTTAAGGTCGATTTTTGTGCATTATTCTTGTCTTATTTGTTTTCTGCAAATGCCAAATAAGTCAGTGTAAACATGTAAACGCAGCAGCATCCTCTTCCCTTTGGACACGCACAATACAACGCAGCTGATCGGACCAACAAAACGCAATAACATCCTTATGTGTCATTCCAAATACATACTGAAAAAAATCCGAAATCACCAAATAAAAAAAGCCACTTTGTTACCAAGTATGTGCCTATGACAGGACTCTAATGTGACTTCTATTTTCGAATGTCACTGGACAGCTTCTTAGCATCGAGCATGAAAAATTAAACTTCAATCATTACGCAGGACTGCAAAGTTCTTATCTGTGAGGCGGGTGCAGTATTTGGATTTGATGCAATTTATGTTTGAGAATATCGCTGCATGCGCAGGTATTTGTTTTGTTTGCAACAGCCTGGCACCACGTTGTGGTCAAAAAAACGTGTCACAGATGCTGAGGCAAATCTTTTTTGACAGAAATGTTGAAGTTATAAATATAAATGTGTATTTCACACATTTTTACACCATTTGAAACCTTAAGAATGTTTTTGTCATGGTTGTCCTACAGAAACCATATTAAAAAAGAAAATATATATATTTTTTCTCCATTCTTTTTCCATCTTCATACATTTCTAAAAAAAGCCGCTCGGATTGCCGATCCCCGCACTAGAGGTACATGTACCACAATTTGAGAATCACGTTAAAGTGAGTCGCACTGTATTAACTATACCAGTTTGTCCCAGTTTGAAAATACCGGCCAGGATCCTGAGTGTAATGTTTAAAACAAGAATAATGTTTTTAACATGAAGGAATGATGACATTTTTCCACATTTGAGTTTTCAACTTCAAATAGTCTGCCTCATTCAATGCAACAGTCGAAATGATCTGCATTGTTTCTTAGCATTAATAAAGAGGCACATTTTATTCAAAATGAGACTGAGGGCAGCAAGAAAAAGGACAAATGCAGCAAAGTGGAGTCCACAACACTGCAGTGTCCACAGCCCAAGGCATAGCAACAAAGTGAGCTAACGTTAGCATGTTTGTTTATTAGTGGTGGCAATGGCACATCTGCTCAACCAATGAGAGACCAGCAATGTCCCTCTCGCCTCTGCATGCTTTGAACTAAAAACAGAACTTGCTTTTGCCAGGGGCAAAGTGTCAATACAAAATTGAGCCTGTCGGCACCATTAAGTAGACTTGTTTTGAAAGTCATACCATAGAGCTGCCAGACTCGGACTTTGTCTTCATAGGGTAAGTCATACTTCAAAGGGTCTCCGACAGGACCCTGGTAGTATGGTCTCATGATCGACTCAATGGCTGAGGTGTGGACCAGACCAATGGCGTGACCAAACTCATGGACGGCCACTGCAAACAGGTCCATCCCGTGAGAGTCTGAGGAAGACAGAAAATGATTAGTTGTATCAAATATGAATTGACCCGTCAATGGGTTTTATGAGCGGTGATTACAGCAACATTTCCACCAAGCTGTATGATGCAATTTAGATTGGTAAACTAAATTAAAGTAAGTCAGGCGTGTTGGCAATGGCCTTGAAAACTGTCACACGCCTGCGAATAATCTCATTGATCCAGGTCATTGCATCATCAGGACATTAAAATCATCGCGAAAGGACCGTTCAGATTGTGTTGGAAGAAGTTTCGCTTCTCATCTGAGCAGGCTTCATCAGTTCATGCTCAGACTAGAAGATAGTGCAGATAGTTATCCTCTTAAGTAGGGACAAGTCCCCACAAGAATTGTATAATCCTGAAAAATCTCCAAAAAATGCTGTACAACGATGATTCTCAGTAGATTGCCGAATAAACCGCTACACAATTCGCAATAGAGGAGAAATATAAATAAAGAGGATGGTGCTGGAGGCAAAGTACTTATATTAGAGAATGGGGACATACTCCTGCAAAATGACAACAAAAAAAAGCAAGAAAACAACGATGATACTTGGTAGATTGAGGAATGGATTGCTATACAATTTGCAACAGAGAGGAAATGTAAAATTAGAGGATGGTGCAGGATCTATTGTATTTGTATTCTGAAGTGGGGACATGACCCATTAAAGAATTATATAGTCTTACAAAATGACAAAACAAATGTGCAACAACGATTCTCATTAGATTAACACATTAATTGCTGCACAATTTACAACAGAGGTACAACATGTAAAATGTGAGGGTGGTGCAGGATCCAAAGTTTTTATGAAGTGGGGACATGTTCCAACAAGGATGGTATAGTCCTGCAAAACTACGATGGGCAACGATGATTCTCAGATTGACGAATGGATTGCTACACAGTTGGCAATAGAGGGGAAATGTAAAATGTGAGGATGATGCAGGATCCAAAGTATTTATAAAATAGGGACAACGAGGATGGTATAGTCCTGTAAAATACTGTTTGGTGGGAAAAAGGACTTTTGACTGGAAACTTTCCTATTGCTTCTGCCCAAGAATCGTCTGTTTAAAACCCCAATTCAGATGTTAGATCCTTTGTTGGCCTCCTGCTTACAGAACAAATTAAAAGGCGAGGCAGGCTAAATCAGGAGGATTCCAGCACTGTGGAGTGTGCTTCAGGGAGATAACTTTGGTAATCCTGCCCAAGTCTTAGGGTTGCCAGTTCGAACCAGACAGCAGGGAGACATCTCGGGAGGATTCAGGCTATTCAACCACAGCAAAGAAACTAAAAAGTCTCCTAAATTCAATGTATAACTGCGCTTCCATACAAAGACTTGGGCTTTTAGAAAAAAAGAAAAGCTTGCATGTCGCGGTGAGCCCCTCTGCTGCAGGAGAAGGAAGCCTTGATTTCGCTAACCTTGGTTTGACATCCGCTAGGGACATACTGTCGTCCTTCCAGGTCCCACCAAGACAAATGGCACTTGTAATCTCCAGGAGCACTCGGCAGAGAGAGGAACGGTGAACAACGCGAGGGATGGAGAGAGAACAGGCATCAAGTTTAGGACCAGTAAAAGGCTGAAACAATAGGGATCATGTCCACGGACAAAGTGGAAGTGTAGAGAATTGGGCGGATGGAGGCTGAGCACGATACAGGCGGAGGAGCTTTGTTAAGCTCTACAGGCGATGACAATTCTTTTAAGTTTAGCTGTCTGGGCTTTGCTAGCAATGGATTCACAAGTGAGTCGTTTCAAGCCAAAAGCTTTTTGAAAAAAGGTACCTCCAAACTTCATTTGTAAGTTTAAAGCTTGGTGAAAAATACAGTCTCTGTTCAGACTTTGATTTACAAACCACAGACCAAATAAAATATGCTTTGTGTATAAGCACACTTTGGGGTAATTCTCATTCAGTCACTTTGGGTGCCTTTGAAGTGTTTACATCTTTCTCGTTTTGCCAGCCTTGTTATGTTTGTTTCATATACAGACCCTTTTATATACAGACATATACAGACCCTTACTGTGTTCAAACTTTAGTTGGAATATGGACTTTTGCGGGGGTTGGAACCTATTATTCACATTTACATTGTTTCTTATGGAAAAATTTACACAACAATTACCCAGAATGTGATGCATCCATGACTGTTCCAGGCTATATTATAAACCCCACTAGCACCAAACCCCCCCTCCGTGCGTCAGTTGAAGTGGGTGGGGATGGGGGCACGGGGGTGTATAATATAGCCTGGAAGAGTCATGGATGCACGGCATTCTGGGTAATTGTTATGTTGCGTTTACGCTGTGTTACTGTGAGGATGTTCTCCCTGTTTGTCATTCTTGTTTGGTGTGGGTTCAAAGTGTGGCGCATATTAGTAAAAGTGTTAAATTTGTTTATATCACAACCTTCAGTGTAACCTGTATGGCTGTTGACTATATGCCTTGCAATCTTGTACGTGTGACAACAGAAGCAGCGAGATGCATGCGTACGGCCGGCACGCAGATAGCATGGTGCAAAGGCGTGCGATGATATGTTGTAGAGGACATTAAAAGTAAAGCCATCATATTGTAGCGGCTGGCTACGGGGTGTTAGCCAATGGCCTTGGCTGGGGGGCGGGACTTCCGGGGAAGTTAGGGAAGCGATGCTATTGACAGGAAGTGTTGGTTCGAGTTTTGCCGGGAAAAGGAAATAGACTTCTTGGTAAACACTAAGGTGAGTGTAAAGTCAACATTTTTAACTCCAGTAAATTATTTATTTTAGTATTTGTAAGTCCATGGAAACTTCACTTTTATCTCCCGCTGGATCCACATCGTTCGAGGATGGAGACAGGCTAGCTGTTAGCTTCAAGCTAACCAGCACCCGAACAGACTCCTCCACCTCAAAAACATACTTTGCAGGTCAAAAAACGGGGCTGTTTGCCTTTTGAAGTGTTAATGTGTGAGTTGTGTTCAAAAGGAGTCTTTTGAAGAAGTGGCTGACAAGTTAGCATCGCTGACAGTGATGTCATCACCGTCATTGTTTACTGAAGCAGAGATGGTGACTGTGTGTTATGATAAACGCGATAGATTTATCAGATTTATTTTTTTATTATCTATAGCAGGGGTGTCAAAAGTGTGCCAAAGAGGCCATTTGCGGCCCAATGCTAATGTTTTAAAAGCCCACGGCACATTCTAAAAATACTATTAAAATAAAATTAAACATAATAAAAGTGAAATAAAAAAGCTTAAAGGTAAAATATGATTTAGAAAAAGTTGAAATGTTTTTTTTTTCTTTCAAACTGTCATTGCTCAAAATATAATATTGAATCAAAATCAATGTTATTATGAATTATTGACCTATCCAAGGTTCCCATTACTTCACATCAAATATTCCACTAAGAAAAATATTTTTGGTGGAAGATTTTGCATAGTTTGTGTGTTTGGCATAAAAAACATAGTTTTGTTTGACAAAAAAGGGCGGAAAACAAACAAACAAAAAAAACAACATAAAAAAACTAAAAGATTTTGAAATGAGGGATAGATGTGAAGTTGATGTAGACTCCAGAGATTTAAGCGTAAAATATAAAATGTATATATGCCCTAGCACACCATTATCATCATTTCATGACCGAAGTCAAACACTTTTTACACTTTTATACTGAAATAAATACACCTACAACTTATTAAATAAAAACATAGAAAAAACTACCAGCAGCGGTAAAGTTTAGATCCATAAAGGAAAGAAGAAAGTGAATGAATGTTTATAACTGAATACATTTACATATGCATACACATTTGTCTTTTTTTTTTTTTTTTTTTTTTAATGAATTAAGTAAGGTTTATGTTAACCTTTTTCCAAAACACGATATTGAATGTGAGATACAACAGGATAATTAATACGTTTATCATTTGTTTTCAAAACGCTTACAAAAAAGTGGGATCCCAAAAATGTATTGTGGGACCCCATTTTTATGACTTGATGGGGTCCCTGGTACCCCAATTTAAAAATCCCTAACGCCAACACAGCAGTCAACAGAGGAGAAAAAAATGCTTTATTTAAATGAATACATTATTTATAAAGCAAGTTTGAGTATCATTCGCGAATTTTCACCTAGTCCCGGCCTTGGCACGCATATATGTGTCCTCTTTTTGGGATTTCAGAATATGGTCAGCCTACGCTATAATATGGTCATTGTGTCAAATAAAGCACTTGGCTTTACTGCACAACAACAACTACGTTTTTAGTGTCTGTAATGAAAATGGACAATGAAAATACGATCAATTGTACTAACAATTCCAATATTTATTACTAGGATTTAACATGACGTTAGTTTATTTACAGAAGCAGGTCTTTGTAGTTCTATTTAGGCATAGCAACTACAAAAGAAAACAAAACTAATGTGATCTTTTGTTCTTTCTTTACGTTGAGTTCTGCTCTCATACACTGCTATTATAAAAGAGAATACATCCGATTACATCACAGAAAGTTTGTCAAACAAATCAAACGTTCTAACAACCATTTTAAAATGCTGCAAACACAAGCAGTCCGATTGTACTCCACACGACGATAAAGGGATATTTTTAAGAGCCACTACCTTCAAGACACTTTCGTTTTTTCCTTGACTTGATTACCTTTATGAACCACTTCTTTTGGGACTCTATTAAAGCTATGTTCTATCTCCCTATTTGAATGACTGGAACACCTAAGAACAGAACAACAATACACATTTTCTGCTGAAACTTTACAATCACTCTCACTTGTTTTAATTCTACGCTCAAGCTGCTGGCCATCGTGTCAATTAAGCTGTACAGAATAAAAACAGACGTGTAGTCACATGCAACCCACCTATTGAGTGTTTGGCGCGTAGACATGCCCTGTGCGCGGCATGGGGATGCGCCACTTGCAAAAAATGTGAGAAGCAACTGCATACTTTCCCACAACCCAGAAAGAATAAAAATATGGGAAATGGGGCTTCATGGTGGCAGAGGGGTTAGTGCGTCTGCCTCACAATAAGAAGCCCTGCAGTCCTGGGTTCAAATCCAGGCCCGGGATCTTTCTGTGTGGACTTTGCATGTTCTCCCCGTGAATGTGTGGGTTCCCTCAGGGTACTCCGGCTTCCTCCCACCGTAAAAGACATGCACCTGGGGATAGGTTGATTGGCAACACTAAAATTGGCCCTAGTGTTTGAATGTGAGTGTGAATGTTGTCTGTCTATCTGTGTTGGCCCTGCGATGAGGTGGCGACTTGTCCAGGGTGTACCCCGCCTTCCGCCCGATTGTAGCTGAGATAGGCGCCCCCCGCGACCCCAAAAGGGAATAAGCGGTAGAAAATGGATGGATTGATGGAAATGAAGGTTAGCAGGTCATATTGCACTCTCAGTTACAGTGATTAGGTACACTTAGCCTGACAAAACTTTGCTTCAAAACTGCAACTTTTTTGCATATGTCACCAACAATCCAATCCAAACTAATAAATGTTGCAGTGTAAAGCAGCAATAGTTCACTATTCAAGTTAATGTGGTGATAAAAAAACCAGACTCGCCACAGAAAACCCTATGAAACATTCAAAAAAGCAGAATAAAAGCACAGGGATGTATAGCTCAGTGATTACAAACAATACATTGGAAGCAGACAGTTGATATACTTCACACAAAAGTCACCATTCCTCGGTAATTGTTGGCCCAAGCTAATAAGGATTTTGGCAAAATGAGGGTAGGATGTTTATTTTTGGTCGTTGTATATTTTCTGACATAAATTTAGCCAGCGAGAGCTTGTTAGAAAGCCGCTGGTCACTCAACACTGCATGATTAGAACTCTGGAGTGCATCTAAAAGAGACTATTATTATATAAACTACAAAACCCAAAACCAGTCAAGTCAAAGTACAAAACATAAACCAGTGAAGTTGGCACATTGCGTGAATCGTAAATAAAAAGAGAAGACAAAGATCTGCTAATCACTGTCCAACTATATTCAATTGAATAGAATGCACAGACAAGATACTTAACGTTCTAGCTGGAAAAAACTTTGGTACGTTTTACAAATATTAGCTCATTTGGAATTAGATGCCTGCAACATGTTTCAAAAAAGCTGGCACAAGTAGCAAAAAAAGACTGAGAAAGTTGAGGAATGCCCATCAAACACTCATTTGGAACATCCCACAGGTGTGCAGGCTAATTGGGAACAGGTGGGTGCCTTGATTGGGTATAAAAGCAGGTCCCATGAAATGCTCACTCATTTACGAACAAGGATGGGGCGAGGGTCGCCACTTTGAGAAAAAATGCGTGAGCAAATTGTCAAACAGTTCACAAATAACATTTCTCACTGTGCTATTGCAAGGAATTTAGGGATTTTACCATCTACTGTCCGTAATATCATCAAAAGGTTCACGTTAACGGCAACGCCTGTTACCTTTGACCCCGCAGGCGGTGCTACATCAAAAAAACGACATCAGTGTGTGAAAGATATCACCACATGGGCTCAGGAACACTTCGGAATACCACTGTCAGTAACTACAGTTCATCGCGACATTTTTAAGTGCAAGTTAAAACTCTACTAAGCAAAGCCAAAGCCATTTATCAACAACACCCAGAAATGCCGCCAGCTACGCTGGGCCAGAACTCAAAGATAGACTGATGCAAAGTGGAAAAGTGTTCTGTGGTCTGACGGGTCCACATTTTAAATTATATTTGGAAACTGTGGACGTCTGGTCCTCTGGACCAAAGGGGAAAAGATCCATCTAGACTTTAATAGGCGCAAAGCTTCAAAGCCAGCATCCGTGATGGTAGAGGTACATACAGGTTTTGGAGCAACATATTTTTCCTTCCAAGTAACGTCTTTTTTAAGGACGCCCCTGCTTATTTCAGCAAGACAATGCCAAGCCACATTCTGCATTGCGGCTTCATAGTAAAAGAGTGCGGGTACCAGACTGGCCTGCCTGTAGTCCAGACCGGTCTCCCATTGAAAATGTGTGCAGCGTAAAATACCAAAACGGAGACCTTGGACTGTTGAACAACTTAAGCTGTACATCAAGCAAGAATGGGAAAGAAGTCTACCTGAAAAGCTTCAAAAATTGGTCTCCTCAGTTCCCTAACGTTTACTGAGTGTTGTTAAAAGGAACGGCCATGAAACATAGTGGTAAAAATGCCCCCGTGACAACTTTTTTGCAATTTGTTGCTGCCATTAGATTCTAAGTTAATGATTATTCACAAAGAAAATATGTCTCTCAGTTCTAACATGAAATATCTTGTCTTTGTAGTCTATTCAATTGAATATAAGTTGAAAAGAATTTGCAAATTATTGTATTCTCTTTTTATTTACGATTCACACAATGTGCCAACTTCACTGGTTTTAGGTTTTGTATTTGAGGAAATAAAAGCACGGTTTATCATAAATTTATGAGCTTGAGTATATTTAGAACTATATTTACACTTATTATTTTGGTTTATTTTGTCAGGAAAACTAACATCAGAACAACTGGGCACAGCCGCACACGTCATAGGTACTAAACATGGTGCCTCTTGTTTACTTGTCCTGTCCATACTCTCGCTATACAGGACTCTGCCACTAGTGGTACACGGGCTCCATCTAGTGATATGCCCAATAATCATTTTATTCAAGTACAGTGTTTAATTTTCCAATATTCAAACAACGTTACTCTTCTGTGTGTGATGTTACAGCAGGGGTCACCAACGTGGTTCCCGCAGGCACCAGGTCGCCCGTAAGGACCTGATGAGTAGCCCGCTGGCCTGTTCTAAAAATAGCTCAAATAGCAGCACTTACCAGTGAGCTGCCTCTATTTTTTAAATTTTATTTATTTACTAGCAAGCTGGTCTCGCTTTGCTTGACATTTTTAATTCTAAGAGAGACAAAACTCAAATAGAATTTGAAAATCCAAGAAAATACTTTAAAGACTTGGTCTTGACTTGTTCAAATAAATTCATTAATTTTTTTACATTGCTTCTTATAACTTTTAGAAAGACAATTTTAGAGAAAAAATAGAACCCTGAAAATGATTTTAGGATTTTTAAACACATATACCTTTTTACCTTTTAAATTCCTTCCTCTTCTTTCCTGACAATTTAAATCAATGTTCAATTTTTTATTTTTATTGTAAAGAATAATAAATACATCTTAATTTAATTCTTCATTTTAGCTTCTGTTTTTTTGACAAAGAATATTTGTGAAATATTTCTTCAAACTTAAATCTTATTTCAAAGTCTTTTGAATTTCTTTTAACATTTTTGTTCTGGAAAATCTAGAAGAAATAATGATTTGTCTTTGTTAGAAATATAGCTTGGTCCAATTTGTTATATATTCTAACAAAGTGCAGATTGGATTTTAACCTATTTAAAACATGTCATCAAAATTCTAAAATTAATCTTAATCAGGAAAAATTACTAATGATGTTCCGTAATTTCTTTTTAAAGTTTTTTCAAAAAGGTTCGAATTAGCTAGTTTTTCTCTTCCTTTTTTTTGGTTGAATTTTGAATTCTAAAGAGTCAAAATTGAAGATAAACTATGTTTCAAAATTACATTTTCATTTTTTTTCGTGTTTTCTCCTCTTTTAAACCGTTCAATGAAGTGTTTTTTCATCATTTATTCTCTACAAAAAACCTTCCGTAAAAGGAAAAAAAATGTACGACAGAATGACAGACAGAAATACCCATTTTTATATATATATATATATATATATATATATATATATATATATATATATATATATATATATATATATATATATATATATATTTATTTAAGGTAAATTGAGCAAATTGGCTATTTCTGACAATTTATTTAAGTGTGTATCAAACTGGTAGCACTTCACATTAATCAGTACCCAAGAAGTAGGTCGTGACCCCTGTGTTACAGTGACCTAAATATTAAATATACATAAATGAAATTGTTGCCTTGTTTTTAATGAATACTTATGGTGGTACTTGGAGAGCCAAGTTTTTTCAGAGGTGGTAATTGGTCAAATAAGTTTGAGAGCCACTGATTTAATGTATACATCTTTTTTTGCACTAATTGACAATGGCTGGAATATTACCAATCTTAATTTGAATACCGTTTTGAAAAATTTCCTCCGTCAAAAATAAATGTTTGTATTTATATATTATTTTGTGTTATGTACAGGTAGAGCAAGCTAGAACAATTCACCTGCTTACTGAGGCTTTTGTTGCACTGGAGGTCATTTGTTGTCAGCAGCAGATTTGCTGCAAGGGTGATAATTAATAGAAGACATTCGATGCTTATCAGAGCAAAAAGACTATTTCTTGGACCTCCACTTATTTGATATTACCCTTCTCACTACTCTTAATGGACGTCAAGACACAGCAGGGGCCAACTGGTCCAGTTAATGCGCTACTTAATATTCCACTATTCAGCATCATCCGCACATTAGGAGTTGGCCTTAGAGGAGCACGACTTAATGTCCCGCTGAGAACAATGCAGTGGGAGGCGGTGGAAGGGAATTAGCGAAGGCAATTACTCAGCTTTGGATTTGATCTGATGAGGTCCATTTTCTCAAGAGATGGTTAAAGAACTGAAGCGCTAACATTCAGATGACCTAACAAGTTCCTAAAGGCATCAGCGCAGCTTTTATGAAAGTTGGACATTTATGGATCAGATGGCAAGGCTTGAGCTTCACATCTGTGGCAGTAATAAACCCTTTTAGGTCAGTTGAAATTGGTTTATTGCACCTAAATAATAGTTGATTAATTGCAATTGAGAAACAATAGAATGTAATATTTGGCTGCAACCAGCAGTGGTGCTGTTGAGCAGGTCTCAGTCTATATGCTGCCTCATGACTTAGGAACAAGTCACCTGCTATTGGAAGTTGAGCTCCGGGATGTCCACAAATATTTAAAATCTGGAAACATAACTGCTTTTAGAATTTTGGATTATTTTGAGAACTATGTCAGTTCGCATTAAGAACTGGTGAGGAGTGAACACATTACCGTTGTTTTACACTGTGAGAGAAAACATCCGTAGATTTTACAGTAAAAACACTGGCAGCTCAGTCACCAAAATTTTGAAGTAAGATTTAATGAGGTTTTCACTCCAAATGACTGTAAATGGAAGAATGGTACCATTGCCATTTTTATGGTATAATTCTGGCGGCTGAACGGCAATTTTTTTACCGTAAAATATACAGTAGTTGATTTTACAGTGCATTACTGTAAATTAAAAAATAATACCGTCACTAGCTTTACAATAAAATTCTAGGGACGAAGCTACCAGTTGTTTCCCATAAGATTTAAAATAGTTTTACAGTATATTACTCTAAATGAAAAAACAATGCCATAATTGTTATTTTTACAATAACATTTTTGGCGACTGAGCTGCCAGTTTTTTTTAAATAAACTCTACAGTTGTTTTTACGATGCAGCATAGTAAATGATAAAAAAAAAAAAAAACAGTACCATTGTTATTTTTATGGTCAAATTCTGGCAGCTGAGCTCCCAGTTTTTTACTGTAAAATCTAATGTTGGACAAAGGTTTCATCCATCCAGCAGAGAAGCCCAGACTTTCCTCTCCCCAGCTACATAGTCCAGCTCTTCCCGGGGGTTCCCGAGGCGTTTCCAGGCCAAATGGGAGTCTCCCCACCCTCTCCTGGGTCTTCCCCGTGGACCCCTACTGGTCAGATGCGCCCTAATCACCACCCGAGGGAGACGTTCAGGGTGGCATTCTGACCAGATGGCCGAACCACCTCATCTGGCTCCTCTCCATGTGGAGGAACAGCGCCTTTACTCTGAGCTCCTGCCAAATGTTCTCACCCTATCTCTAAGGGAGAGCCCAGCGACCCAACAGAGGAAAGTAATTTTGGCTGCTTGTACCCGTGGTATTTTCCTTTCGGTCATAACTCAAAGCTCATGACCATAGGGTCGTAGATGGACTTGAAAATTGAGAGCTTTGCCTGAGCTCCTTCTTCACCATGACTGACCGATACAGGGTCCACATCACTGCAGACACTATTCCCTCACTCATGAAAAAGACCCCAAAGTACTTGAACTCCTCCACTTGGGGCAAGATCTCCTCCCCAACCTGGATATGGCACTCCACCCTTTTACGGGCGAGAACCATGGACTCGGACTGGGAGGTGCTGTTTCTCACCCCAGTTGATTCACACTCGGCTGAGAACCGATCCAGCTGAAAAATGTTATTGTAAAAATAACAATTATGGCATTGTTTTTTTCATTTAGAGTAATATACTGAAAAACAATTTTAAATCTTATGGGAGCTGAAGATCCTGGCCAGATGAAGCCATCAGGAAAACATCATCTGCAAAAAGCGGACACCTAATCCTACAGCCACCAAACCAGTTCCCCTCAACGCCTTGACTGCGCCTGGAAATTCTGTCCATAAAAGTTTTAAAATCTCCGGTTCCACTTTTTCAATAGACAATCGAGGAACCACCACCTCCCTCAGTCTGCCAATCCAGAGGCACCTCCCCTGATGTCCACGCAATGCTGTCTTGTCAACCACAACAGCCTCACAGCATCCAGAGCCTTAAGGAACTCTGGAGGGATCTCATCCATCCCCGGGGCCTTGCCACCGAGCAGCTTCTTAACTACCTCAGCAACCTCATCCGCAGAAATAGGAGATCCCACCACAGATTCTTCAGGCACTGCTTCCTAATAAGAAGATTGAGAAGATCTTCGAAGAATTAACTCCAACGATCCTCTACATCCGCAGTCGAGGTCAGCAGCACACCATCCCCAACATACACGGTGTTGACTGCCTCCCCCTCCTGAGGCGGAAGATGGTGGTCCAAAATCGCTTTGAAGCTGTTCAGTAGTCGTTCTCCATGGCTTCTCCAAATTTATCCTATGTCAGAGTTTTTGCCTCTGCAACTGCCAAAGCTGCACACCGCTTGGCCTGTCAGTGCCTGTCCGCTGCCTCCCGAGTCTCATGAGCCAAAAGGACCAGATTGGACTCCTTCTTCATCTTGACGGCATCCTCACCATTGGTGTGCACCACTGGATTCTGCAATTACCGCCACGACAAGCATCCATCATCTTGCGGCAACAGTGCTGATCGGCTGCCTCGACAAAAGAGGCACAGAACATGGTCCATTAAGGCTAAAAATCCGGTGCCTTCGTTGTAACGTGTTCAAAGTTCTCCCGGAGGTTGGAATTAAAACTCTCTCTGGCAGGAGACTATGGGAGACGTTCCCAGCAGACCCTCATTTTATGTTTGGGCCTGCCAGGTCTGTCCGGCAAGCTTCCTGATCAAAGCTCTGCCCCTCTCTTCAACCGAATGAGGAAAACACGAGACCGCAAAGCCGATTATACGACCACAAAGTTGATCTTTGAACTGCGGCCTAGGGTGTCCTGGTGCCAAGTGCACATGTGGACACCCTTATGTTTGAACATGGTGTTTGTTATGGACAAGCTCAAAAGTCTAATAACAAAACACCACTCTGGTTCAGACCCCAATTATGCCTCTTCAGGGCTCACTGTCGTTGCCAACTTGAGTGTTGAAGTCCCCCGGCAGAACAAGGGAATCACCAGACTCTCCAGTACTCTCTCGAGGGACTCCACAAAGGGCAAGTATTCTGAACTGCTGTTTGGAGCATAAGCACAAACAACGGTCAGGACACGTCCTCTAACCCGGAAGCATTGCCAGTGTGGAAGAGAGTCCAGCTCCTATCGAGAGGACTGGTTCCAGAGCCCTTGCTGTGCGTCGAAGTAAGTCTGACTATATTCACCCGGAACTTCTCTACTTCGCTCACCAGATCAGGCTCCTTCCCCCACCAGTGAGGTGACGTTCCACGTCCCAAGAGTTAGTTTCTGTACCCGAGGATCGGACCACCAAGGGCCCTGCCTTCGTCTACTGCCCAGTTCGCTGAGCACCCGACTTCTATGCCCCCTCCTATAGTTGGTGAGCCCCCGTTGCCTCTTTGGGGTATGCCCTACTGGGCCCGACACCAGAATATTTGCCAGAATTGTAATGTAAATATAACAGTGGGACTATTATCTTTACAGGAAAATTCTAGGAAATGAGCTGATTTTTTTTTTTTTTAAACCATAAAATTATCTTTATTTTTTAGTTCCACATTGTCAAACAAGTGTCTCCAACCAGTAGCTCCTGAGCTATCAGTGGTTTGTTATCCGACTTTGAGTAGCTCACCAGAGGTTTAAATAATTTTTGTTCAAACTCTCAGTAATTTTTTTAGAACTGTTAAATTCAGACATGACGCCTCTATTTAATGACATATTACGAAAAATAGCATAAATACAATTGCTGCACTAAATACGGTACAATTTAAATGTTGCCAGTCAAATAAAACACAAAATTCCCTTTTCCCAGAGTAGCGCAAATCGTGATGAAAAAAAACTGCACTAAAAATAAATGTATCCTGAAATATAAGATGCAGTTAAACAAACATTCTTAGTATAAACTGAGTTGTGGATACCAAAATTGTGTTATTGCTGTGGAAAAACAATTTTACTCCCTTTGTCTATGTTGAAATTGCTATAAAAATTAATGTGACAAAAAGTTAGTAGCTCTCTGCCATTGTTATTTTTAAAAGTAGTTGTCAGAAGAAAAATGGTTGGAGACCGCTGGTGTAAAGTGTCTCTGACCATGTCGAGATCAACTCGACCGTGTCATTATTATACATTATTCATTAAAGCTTACCACAGCTCAGTGCCTCGCAATTATTTGTGCTCAGCTTTGAAAAAGTGAGGTTTGAAGCATGATATTGCATGATACTGATAAAGCATGTTCCCTGGGTTACATGCACCCACGCAGCTTAAAATTTTATTTTTTATTTTTTTATTGTTTACAGTGTATGACATTGCGCACATGCTTGTACACGCAATCATGCCGTGCCATGGCCCGACTTTTCAATTTGTGCCAAAAAAAGGGAATCGCGGATACAAGCGGCTGCCTTAATTTCCTCCGTAGGATGTCTGGACTCAGTCTGAAACACGCTGGAAGGATTATGTCTGGCAGCTGGCCTGGGAACACCTTGGTGAACTGTAAGAAGTGACTGCTAGGTATGGGAATTAATACTAATTTTCTGGTTTTCATTCATTTTTTTATTCTGATTAACCATTTGATTCCTTGTCCGTTTTCTCTTTGATTCTTATTTGGAAATACATTTAACAAAAAGGTGGATTAGCACCGCTTTTGTTACATCTAGAGGTAACATGACCATATGAAGCCTATAGTGAGGTCTTAAAGGCCTACTGAAATGAGATTTTCTTATTTAAACGGGGATAGCAGGTCTATTCTATGTGTCATACTTGATCATTTCACGATATTGCCATATTTTTGCTGAAATGATTTAGTAGAGAACATCGACGATAAAGTTTGCAACTTTTGGTCGCTAATAGAAAAGCCCTGCCTGTACCGGAAGTATGTGCGTGTGAAGTCACAAGTTGCAGGGCTCCACACATATTCACATTGTTTATAATGGGAGCCACCAGCAGTAAGAGCACTTCGGACCGAAAAAGCGACAATTTCCCCATTAATTTGAGCGAAGAGGAACGATTTGTGAATTAGGATATTGATAGTGAAGGACTAGAAGAAAAAAAAAGCGACGGCTCCGGGCGGCGGCAGTGTGAACGTTTCAGATCTAATTAGACACATTTAGTAGGATGATTCTGGAAGATCCCTTATCTGCTTATTGTTTTAATACTGTTTTAGTGAGATTTTAAAGATTGTAAAGACATACCTCGGGTCGGATGGCTGCGGTGAACACTAAGTGTCTCAGAGAACAGCAGAGGAGCCAAGCTCACAGTTGCCTTTTAAACAGCTGCTGCAGGACGACGAATAATCCAATGATTTCTCCGGTAAGATGTATATCACAATTTCCCCATCCAAAAACATGCTGGTTGACGTAGAGAAAACATGTTCACTTGACCGCTCTGTGTTAAAGCTTCACAACAAACAAAGAAACACCGGCTGTGTCTCGGTGCTAAAGACAGCTGCAATCCACCGCTTTCCACCAACAGCATTGTTCTTTATAGTCTCCATTATTAAATGAACAAATTGCAAAAGATTCAGCAACACAGATGTCCAAAATACTGAGTAATTACGGCATTAAAGCAGAAGACTTTTAGCCGTGTTTGGTGCAGCGCTAATATTTCCTTACAGTCCGTGAAGTCACGCGTACACGACATCATTCCGCGATGTTTTCAACAAAAAACTTGCGGGAATATTAAAATTGGAATTTAGTAAACTAACCCGGCCGTATTGGCATCTCTTGCAATGTTAATATTTCATCATTGATATATAAACTATCAGACTGCGTGGTGGGAAGTAGTGGGTTTCAGTAGGCCTTTAAGAGGGACATATAAAGCAGAGAAAAAAATGCATTTGAAAATAAATAAGAAATAAATGGAATATAATAAAATAAAAATATGCGGAAATTATGCAACAATGTAACAGTAACATTTTCAAAACGTCATCTCCCGTGAAAATATACTGCTGAAACTCAAAAAATGTATGTTTTATTTAGAGTTTATAAGGCGACACCAATATATGACAGGCTCATAATATACAACAAGATATTTCAAGTCTTCTTTTGATATAATTCGGATGATTATGGCTTAGTTTATAAAACATTAAATTGAAAAACTCCGAAAATGTGGGGTCTTCAAAAACTGTATACTATGACCTTAAAAAGTATAGTAAATAAAGGCTTGACTTATCCCACTTTGCACAAGGTAATATCATATATTATTTTAACATTAGAAGTTGATTTGCTGACATGAATGGACTTTTACATTACTGAGTGAAAAAGTGGTTTGAGGAAAACATGCAACTTATCTCTGATTACAATTGAACGTTCACCTCGCAAAAATTAGGAGCACTGTGGAAAATGTATGCAAGCTTTTGACCACAAACTCATTCACTGTTCGGTGACATTTGTCTGTCCCGAGTCATTGTGCTCTTTTAGAGGTAGACGCGAACTGGAGCCAGGACGTAAAGCCCGCCTCGGAGCCAGTCAGAATCTGGTTCTCATTATGCGCATCTCAATGTGAAGCATTCATCTTAATTGAACAGGTAATAGCATGACAGGTGGTGTTTGTAAGTAGACTACCTGTTGTACTCACGCCAGATGACTGCTGCTTGGATGAGATTGGCGTCGTCAAAGGGGAACATTATCACCAGACCTATGTAAGTGTCAATACATACCTTGATGTTGCAGAAAAAAGACCATATGTTTTTTTTAACCGATTTCCGAACTCTAAAAGGGTGAGTTTGGCGATTTAATCGCCTTTCAATTGTTCGCTGTCGGAGCGATGACCTTTCACCCGTGACGTTACAATGGGAAGCAATCCACCATTTTCTCAAACACATTACACACACGTCAAATCAGCTCTGTTATTTTCCGTTTTTTCGACTGTTTTCGATACCTTGGAGACATCATGCCTCGTTGGTGTGTTGTCGGAGGGTGTAACAACACGATCAGGGACGGATTCAAGCTGTCTTATGTAGCCTGTATGTTACTTAAGTAAAGCACTGTACAAGTATTAAATAAACAATGAATTATATAACTGGGCTAGATCAGAAGAAACTAAATTCAGCTCTAGGAATGGAGAGTAATGAAGACTGAACACAGGTTTTAAGTTTAAATGGTACCAAATTATATTAAAGAATTATAGGAAAAATAGAAAACAACAAAAAGACATGTACATTCGAAAGGCCATTCACATTTTCAACATAAATTACAGAACGTTCAATATTTACAATGTGATACAGTACTTGATTCAGTCCTTGTTTTTACCAAGAATGGTATAGGCGCAACACGACAGTTCATTAAACGACCTCGCAAAGTCCACGTTGTGGTGGCAGTGTCCAGAGGGGTTTTAGTGAAGGTAACGGGTAAATGTGAAAGTTCAGGGAGGACAGAAATGAACTTGTTGCGTTATGAAAAACCAAAGGGAAAAAACAGAGCGGCTGCTGAGGAGCCTCCTACCCGCCCGGCTTGGTTGGGTGGATTCAGTTCGGTTGGTTCGGTTCCAGGCATAAAGCTTCAGACTCTAGTTCAGGCTCTAGCTCGCCATCCAACATGGCCTGTACAACAAGGGCAGGACCAGTCAATTTTCCAGTGCGTGCACACAAAATACATTCAGATACTAAATACTAAATAATACTACTGTATTCAAATAGTAAGCATATTTCTTAATATTGTACAATAATTCATGAATCCAATTAGAATAAATAATATAATATTTTTTATATCAAAATATTAATTCTCTAATATCAAAATCTACCAATTGCAACCACAAATAAAGTGCATAGCAGACAGTGGTTCACTGGACTGTATCATAAAATGCATTGGAAGCATAGCATTGACAACCATCAATCAATTAACACAACCCAGAAACAAATCAGACAATTGTTGAGAGTGCTAACGTTTCATTCAAGAATGTGTGGATATCCTGTGACACTCAAAGCAGAAGCATTTCCAACGATAAAGTCAACGAAATCACAAAGGTGAGTTTTGTTGATGTTATTGACATATGTGCTAATCAGACATATTTGGTCACGGCATGACTGCCAGTTAATCAATGCTAACATGCTATTTAGGCTTGCTGTATGTACATTTGTAGCTATATTCGCATCCAGCCTTTCCCTCCACCCACAATTAACGCCAAACAAACACTTACCAATCGACTGATTTAAGTTGCTCCAGTGGTCAAAAGATGCAATCGTTGGTTAGAAAGCGATCGCCGAATAGCTTCAATAGCTATTCGCTCAATAGCTTCAGTTTCTTCTTCAATTTTGTTTTCGCTATCTGCCTCCATACTCCAACCATCCGTTTCAATACATGCGTAAACTGTTGAATCGCTTAAGCCGCTGAAATCCAAGTCTGAATCCGAGCTAATGTTGCTATATCTTGCTGTGCTATCCGCCATGTTTTTTTGCATTGGCATCACTATGTGACGTCAAAGGAAAATGGATGGGTGGATTTATAGATAGCAAAAATCTGGCATTTTAAAGCCTTTTTTCGGGATATTCCATGATGGGTAAAATTTTGAAAAAAACTTCGAAAAATAAGCCACTGGGAACTGATTTTTACTGGTTTTAACCCTTCTGAAATTGTGATAATGTTCCCCTTTAAAAAGTGCGACATTCATTTATAGTTTTTGCATGCTGTATAATCAAATGTTTTATCATATTGCATATTATAATTTTACTATAAATGGAGCTAAACCATGAAGCGTTTTTTTCCGCCTGGCTGCCATTGGCGTCACAACCTAATGACGTCATTACCACACGCTGGTGTCGTTAAGGGAAATAGTTGAAAAATTGGCAAAAAAATTCAAGAATCAATACACTGAGAACCGGTTCTGAACAAGAACTGGTTTTCAATTCCCCTCCCTAGTAACTGGAGACCGGGACTTCTGGGCCTCAATAGTGAGGCTGCTTAATGCAGTGTTTTTCAACCTTTTTTGAGCCAAGGCACATTTTCTTCATTGAAAAAATCCAGAGGCACACCACTAGCAGAAAACATTAGAAAATGAAACTCAGCAGTCGATACTTCACAGTAACAAGTTGTTCTCGTAATTGTTGAATATAAATTCAAACCATAACCAACCATGCATCACTATAGGTCTTGTCTCAAAGTAGGTGTACTGCCATGACCTATCACATCACGCCCTGACTTATTTGGAGTTTTTTTGGTGTTTTCCTCTGTGTTTTAGTTCTTGCCTTGCGCTCCTATTTTGTTGTTGATTGTCATGTCATGTACGGATGTACTTTGTGGACGCTGTCTGCTGCTCCACACGCTGTAGGTCTTTGCTGTCGTCCAGCATTCTGTTTTTGTTTACTTTGCAGCCAGTTCGGTTTTAGTTTTGTTTTGCATCGCCATCCCTAAGCTTCAATGCCTTTTCTTAGGCTGCCTCTTGCTGTCGTCTGCATATTGTGATCACGACAACAAACCATGTTCCCTACATCCACAAAGCAATTAGCTACCTGCTGCCACCTACTGATATGGAAGAGTATTACATGGTTACTTTGCCGCACTCTAGACAGCACAGACACTCAACAATGGCACATTATTTGTGCATTATAATTACTGGTTTGCAAAAAATATGTTTAACCCAATTGGGTGAAATTACATAATCTCCCACGGCACACCAGACTGTTTCTCAAGGCACACTAGTGTGCCGCAGCACTGTGGTTGAAAAACACTGGCTTAGTGTAATGGCCAAATTAGGGGCTTTGAAGGATTGAGCCTAAACAGGTTATGACGCTTACTGAAGCACCTCTGTGTCAATTCGGGTAAAAAGGGAGCTTTCCTGGTGGTTTTCTTCCATGAATTTAGCAGTCGGACATAAAGGTATGCTTTTTGGATTAAAAGGTCTGATGCACTCTGAAGCATATTTCACCCTTTGGGGGGTTCATCACTGCGGGGGTTAGGCTTGAAAGCAGGAATGACTTGCAGTGTTCGATGATTCATAGAACTGTTTCAGGAACACTCACTGAAGGCCACTTTCATCTACTATTAAAACACCATGTTTCTCGTGGAATAGCGAGAGGCTGTTGAAATCAACATCGACAAGTAAATAGCATCGCCGTGTCTTCTCAGTTCAAGTCCACATTAAGTTTTATTGTTTTTTGTTGTGTCAGGGACACTTGCTGTTACAATACACAACCTGCCACTTCAGCTGTAACACTTTTGCTAGTATGACCTTTGAGGCATGTCATTTAATTCGACTTGAGATTGTTTCCTGTGCTGAAGCAAACTGTTTGTAGGAAGCAGTGTTATATAGAAATAAGAAATACAGTCATATGGCCACCTCTGACCCCTTTCCTCTTCTCTTTATTGCACTCATTAACTTAACCCGCATTCCTGCAGCGGATGCACCTCTTCATCGCTACTTGCACACAGTCAACGACACACTGCTTGCCCTGCTGCTGCTAATGCGTACTGGTGAGCGATCTACTGGAGGCAAGACTGAGCTGCTGTCCTATAACATATGACTTACAGCAAAGAAAGCTACGCAGGGACATTTTGAAAAACTAATTTTTCACCATAAAATACTGTTTCAGAGAAGAAACAATTAAAGCTGCTCACAAATTCATCCGTTTTCACTGCAAAACTATGAAATTATGAAGGACAGGGAAGAAAAGTTACAGACTTTTGGTTCAGTTTGGAACACATTTCAGACAACTGTTGCGTGATATAAATGATAACGTTATCACACATATTGTTATTTTTTTACAATTTCAGGAAATAAGTCCCCAGACACAGGAGAGAAAACAATGAAAGTCTTGTTATACAAAACCAACTGTTTTTACTTTTTGGTAACTGTTTTTCTGTATTTGGATTCCCATAATTCCAGAAAGTGTAAAAGCATGTGAAAGCAAGGCAGATATTTATAAAATAATCCCAAACTTGCTCAAAACAAACCCTTTGGAATTTGAGACTTTAGAGACGTATTCTGCCTTAGTTACGTTGATGGATACCTCCATATATGGTAGAAGTTTCTACCCAAACAGCTTTGTATGAGTCCGCCATTTTTTTAAGTTGTAGTCAAAAGGTTCTTTACTTTTCTCTATCATCTTGTTGTGTGGAAGACTGGCTCGTACATGCACACGCAGGCTAAAAAAATCCTCTGCTGTTGGCATTTCTAATAAAAAGAAGCTTATATTTCTAAATGAAATCTGTCAGTAGATTGGATATGGAAGCGGTAAAAATTATAACATGGGTAATGGCAAAGACGTGGTTGAAAGGGGCTGGGCTCGGAGGAGGGCTTGCACACTAAATAAGACTGCCCACAAAATGGCATGTTGTACAGAACAGTCAGAAAGCGGCTTGAAGATGGTTTGTCAAACAAAATCTATGCAACATTTTGAGCGAAGAACCACCATTACATGTCATGTAGACAAACAAGGTGTTTAAATGAAAACAAACAAAACACATTATGACCCCTATTCATCAGAGCCAAAAGTAGTTTTACCTATGTTTTGTTATTTTGCACTACTCACTTTATTTCAATCAAAATATTGGATGT
Organism: Nerophis ophidion; assembly: GCF_033978795.1. Lineage (NCBI taxonomy): Eukaryota > Metazoa > Chordata > Actinopteri > Syngnathiformes > Syngnathidae > Nerophis > Nerophis ophidion. The sequence continues at coordinate 28,318,886 of NC_084627.1, forward strand.
AAAGGTAATAAGTAAATCTTTAAAACTTAATTCATAATGTAATTAAGGCATCCCGTGTTTTGTCTGATTATAATTGTGATCAAAAATTGGATCATTCAGTGATTTAGAAAATGTTAAGTATAAACATTGGTAGGGAATTGAACTACTTATTAGAAATATTGCCCAAAAATAATGTAAAATATCCAAACAACAGAAGAGTAAGTACTTTGTGAATCTGAACAGATATATAGCTACAACAATTGCAACAAAATGAGCCAGCAGTAAATTAGCAAGTTTTTGCTCGAGTGCAGCTAGGATAGCGAACCTGAGAGGGACATGCCATAGACCAGTGGTTGTCAACATTTTTTCAGTGATGTACCCCCTGTGAACATTTTTGTAATTCAAGTACTGCCTAATAAGAGAAAATCAGTTTTGGTTGAAAAAAAGAGATAAAGAAGTAAAATACAGCACTATGTCATCAGTTTCTGATCTATTAAAATGTATAACAGTGCAAAATATTGCTCATTTGTAGTGGTCTTTCTTGAACTATTTGGAAAAAAAAGATATAAAAATAACTAAAAACTTGTTGAGAAATAAACAAGTGATTCAATTATAAATAAAGATTTCCACACATAGAAGTAATCATCAACTTAAAGTGCCCTCCATAATATCATCAGTTTATGTCCAAGCTCGTCTGAAGTTTGCCAGAGAGCACATGGATGATACAGCTAAGGATTGGGAGAATGTCATGTGGTCAGATGAAACAAAAATATAACTTTTTGGTATAAACTCAACTTGTCTTGTTTTTGAGGAAGAATACTGAGTTGCATCCCAAGAACACCATACCTACTGTGAAGCATGGGGGTGGAAACATCATGCTTTGGGGCTGTTTTTCTGCTAAGGGGACAGGACAATTGATCCGTGTTAAGAAAAGAATGAATGGGGCCATGTATCGTGAGATTTTAGGCCAAAACCTCCTTCCATCAGTGAGAGCTTTGAATGGTTGACCAAATACTTATTTTCCACCATAATTTACAAATAAATTCTTTAAAATTCCAACAATGTGAATTCCTGGATTTTTTTTTCAAATTCTGTCTCTCACAGTTGCATTGTACCAATGATGAAAATTACAGACCTCTGTCATATATATATATATATATATATATATATATATATATATATATATATATATATATATATATATATATATATATATATATATATATATATATATAGGTTGCCCTCTAGTGGGTTCTTCAGACCACCACACACTGCCAGGAGAGCCCGGAATTCAGGGTATAACACTGTTTTATTTTCATTCATCATGCAGGCTTTTGCTTTTTAGCGAAAGGTCTTTTTCTCCTGCGTCTGCCCAGCAGCACCTGCAACTCCAACCTCTTGTCTCATGCCGGCTGCTGCCAATAAAGGTAACAGGTGATTAGATAACAAGGCCCATCTGGGCCATCTATGTCCCTGTCGCTGTCTTTGAGGCCAGTCCTGGCACACCCCGTTCCACCGCAGGCCACGCCCCCCTCCACAATATATACCTATCTGTATGTGGGATTAAATTATGGATCAGACGGAGAAATTAAATTAAAATGCTAACATAATCCAGTTTAAAAAACTGTGCGAATCCGGGTTTTTGTTTGGTGTCATAGTTTAACATTCTATTTACAAGACAGGATCAGAATCGATCTAATTTTTTTATTAATTCTATTCTGCAGACGAAACGATCGCGTTTTACTCAGAAGACAACACATCGAAGCAAATACAAATAATAAAATGAGAAATATTTAAAATACAAATATTGTTTGACAAAAAAAGACTATCTTTGAATCTCAGTGAAACTAGAATTTTACTACTCGGTAACAGTAGAAGAGAAAGCCAAACACAAATAAAAATAGTAGACATTGAAAGGGTAAAATAAATCAAATTAAACGCAGATAAGATAGGCTCCAGCACCCCCGCGACCCTGAGAGGGAAAAGCAGTAGAAAATGGATGGATGGATGTAATAATAGATGATAAAATTAACAGTAACTGCAAATTTTATATAAAAAATATACAACATAAATTGTCAAGAAATACTTTAATAATGAATAAAGTTAAATACGTTCTGGACCCAAAAAATCACTCCATAGTCTTCATTGCTAAATAGTATTACCACATATGAGTTATTGCGTAGAAAAATGTGGAAATCATTACAAAAGTACAGTTATTCAATAAGTGTCTTACAACAAACGTCAGACAGAATATTACATAATGTTGGCTATGGAGAACATTTAAACCATCTATTTATTGAATCAAACATTGAAATTCAATGATTTGGTGCATTCGCAAACAGCTAAAATGATGTACAAAGCAAACTATAACCTGCTACTCAAAAATGTACAACAATTATTCATAACAAAAGAGGAGACATTTTTACCGTAGGTACAATGTTCACTTAAAATATTTGTATGCACGTTCACACTTAAGAGCTTTAGCATATCAGTATCTGGAATTAAACTATGGAATGGATTAGGCAAATAAAATAAACAATGTACTAATGTCTTTAATGTCCTTCGGGGCGGTATAGCTCGGTTGGTAGAGCGGCCGTGCCCGCAACTTGAGGGTTGCAGGTTCGAAACCCGCTTCCGCCATCCTTGTCACTGCCGTTGTGTCCTTGGGCAAGACACTTTACCCACCTGCTCCCAGTGCCACCCACACTGCTTTAAATGTAACTTAGATTTTGGGTTTCACTATGTAAAGCGCTTTGAGTCACTAGAGAAAAAGCGCTATATCAACATAATTCACTTCACTTTTTGTTCTTTGATGTTTCTCTCTTACACACATGTGAGAGGGATGTGTACTATGGCTATGAGTTGTTTTTTTCTCTTGGCCTCAGTCTGGACCCCCTCTCCAAGGCCCAGGCTTAGACAGATTTTTAAATTTTATTTTAATCTTCAATTTTTTTCTCCCATTCCCCCCCTTGTTTACTTGTATCTCATCTTTTTTATAAGGGGCGCTGGAAGCCGGTAGACCCGTCAGCGATCCTGTTCTGTCTCCCTGTAATGTTTGTCTGATCTTGAATGGGATTGTGCTGAAAATTTCATTTTTCTGAAGGAACTCTCCTGAAGGAATAAATAAAGTATTATCTAATCTAATCTAATATGATCCATTTTAAGAAACTCTTCACACTCAAAGTGTTTACAAAGTTCAAGGAAGAACGATCCTGATCAACATCTTGAACCTTATTGAAAAATCTGATAATTTGATTCATCTCATTATGTAAATCACAATTTAATTAAATATTTATTAATGAGACCCTAATTTATCCACTGTTTGTGTTACAAATTGAGTACAGGAAGATAAAGAAATGTTTTAGAAATTGCTATGATAAGAAAAAGAGGTAGGATTAAATAAGCTGTACTTCGTCCTGCTCCTTTCATGACATGTTTTAATGAGGAACTAGAAATATGAGATGTACCATAAAATAACTGTATGCATATTCGAAATAAACTGATATCATCACCACCACCACTCTATTCATAATACATCCCCATTAACCTATTCTATTTATAACCTACTCTATTAATAACCTATTTGAATTATTATGTTTGTATCATTCTGTGGCACTCATTGGGATAAAGCTGGGACCTTGGGTACTAAATGTCATGCCATCTCATGTGTTTCATGTGTAGTGTTACTGTATGGTACAGTAAGTGAATGAAATATATCAGTGACTGATGAGACGGGTAGAATTAGACAAGCTCTGCTTTTTCCTACTCTTGTGTGAACATGTTGAATTGTTAGAAGTGGGTAGCAGCACGCTACATTTACTCAATTACATTGAGCTTCATTCTTATTGCTACATTTATGTAGATCATCATTAAAAATGATTTATTTTCTATTGATTAAGGCTTGCAAAGACAAATTGTTTTGACATTTCTTCCAGCCGGCAATGTCTCTTGACTCTGCTTCACCAAACCAACTTTGGTTTTGCTCTTAAAGCCCTCGTGTGTCCAGTGACCTATTTTCAACATTTTGTTAACACTAACAAAAATGACAAAAGAATAATTTTTAATCAATAAAAATATTTATCTAACCTCTGTAGTTTCGATGATGTACTGATGATACGATGCATGGCATTAGGGTTGCAACGTTTAATTGATTAAATAAATTCAATCAATCAATCAATACTTACTTATATAGCCCTAAATCTCTAGTGTCTCAAAGGGCTGCACAAACCACTACGACATCCTCGGTAGGCCCACATAAGGGCAAGGAAAACTCACACCCAGTGGGACGTCGGTGACAATGATGACTATGAGAACCTTGGAGAGGAGGAAAGCAATGGATGTCGAGCGGGTCTAACATGATACTGTGAAAGTTCAATCCATAATGGATCCAACACAGTCGCAAGAGTCCAGTCCAAAGCGGATCCAACACAGCAGCGAGAGTCCCGTTCACAGCGGAGCATGCAGGAAAACATCCCAAGCGGAGGCGGATCAGCAGCGCAGAGATGTCCTCAGCCGATACACAGGCGAGCAGTACATGGCCACCGGATCGGACCGGACCCCCTCCACAAGGGAGAGTGGGACATAGGAGAAAAAGAAAAGAAACGGCAGATCAACTTGTCTAAAAAGGGAGTCTATTTAAAGGCTAGAGTATACAAATGAGTTTTAAGGTGAGACTTAAATGCTTCTACTGAGGCGGCATCTCGAACTTTTACCGGGAGGGCATTCCAGAGTACTGGAGCCCGAAATGAAAACGCTCTATAGCCCACAGACATTTTTTGGGCTTTGGGAATCACTAATAAGCCGGAGTCCTTTGAACGCAGATTTCTTGCCGGGACATATGGTACAATACAATCGGTAAGATAGGATGGAGCTAGACCGTGTAGTATTTTATACATAAGTAGTAAAACCTTAAAGTAACATCTTAAGTGCACAGGAAGCCAGTGCAGGTGAGCCAGTACAGGCGTAATGTGATCAAACTTTCTTGTTCTTGTCAAAAGTCCAGCAGCCGCATTTTGTACCAACTGTAATCTTTTAATGCTAGACATGGGGAGACCCGAAAATAATACGTTACAGTAATCGAGATGAGACGTAACAAACGCATGGATAATGATCTCAGCGTCTTTAGTGGACAGAATGGAGCGAATATTAGCGATATTACGGAGATGAAAGAAGGCCGTTTTAGTAACGCTTTTAATGTGTGACTCAAAGGAGAGAGTTGGGTCAAAGATAACACCCATATTCTTTACCGAGTCGCCTTGTTTAATTGTTTGGTTGTCAAATGTTAGAGTTGTATTATTAAATAGAGTTCGGTGTCTAGCAGGACCGATAATCAGCATTTCCGTTTTTTTGGCGTTGAGTTGCAAAAAGTTAGCGGACATCCATTGTTTAATTTCATTAAGACACGCTTCCAACTGACTACAATCCGGCGTGTTGGTCAGCTTTAGGGGCATGTAGAGTTGGGTGTCATCAGAATAACAGTGAAAGCTAACACCGTATTTGCGTATGATGTGATGTCACCTAGCGGCAGCATGTAGATGCTGAAGAGTGCAGGGCCAAGGACCGAACCCTGGGGAACTCCACACGTTACCTTAACGTAGTCCGAGGTCACATTGTTATGGGAGACGCACTGCATCCTATCAGTAAGATAAGAGTTAAACCAAGACAGGGCTAAGTCTGACATACCAATTCGTGTTTTGATACGTTCTAATAAAATATTATGATCGACGGTATCAAAAGCAGCGCTAAGATCGAGGAGCAGCAACATAGATGATGCATCAGAATCCATCGTTAGCAATAGATCATTAGTCATTTTTGCGAGGGCTGTCTCCGTGGAGTGATTTGCCCTGAAACCGGATTGAAAGGTTTCACATAGATTGTTAGACGCTAAGTGTTCATTTAACTGCTCCGCAACAATTTTTTCGAGGATTTTTGAAATAAAGGGAAGGTGATACACCGGTCGGTAGTTTACCATGAGGTCAGGATCGAGGTTAGGTCTTTTAAGAAGAGGATGAATAACCGCTTTTTTGAATGCTAGGGGAACAGTGACCGAGGAAAGTGATACGTTTATAATATTTAGCACTGATGGACCTAATAATACAAAGAGCTCCTTGATCAGTTTCCCAGGAAGAGGGTCAAGTAAACATGTTGTTTGTTTTATTCCATTTACATGTTTCAACAATTCCTCTAATGTTATTTCCTCAAAATAAGAGAAACTATTTTGGAGGGCAGTATCCACTGTATATACAATCGTGTCAGTGTTAATAGAACCCAGTTGTAGCTGGGACGCATTGTCTTTAATCTCCTTTCTAATGACTTCAATTTTCTTACTAAAAAATTGCATAAAGTCATCAGCTGAGTGGGTGGAGCTACTGGAAGGAGTCCCTTGTTGGGTTAGCGATGCTACCGTACTAAACAAAAATTTAGGATCGTTTTTATTACGGTGGATGAGATTTGAGTAATATTTAGCTTTAGCTAAGGTAAGCATGCATTTATAAGTTATTAAACCATCACTCCATGCTTGATGGTGCACCTCAAGTTAAGTTGTGCGCCATTTGCGTTCCAGCTTTCTACATAATAATTTCTGAGCTCTAGTTTCTTCTGTAAACCACGGGGTACGCTTTTTTGGAGCCTTTTTTAACTTTAGCGGTGCTATGTTTTCAATGGTTTCGCGCAGGGCGTCGTTAAAGTTGTTAGTGAGGTTATCAATAGAGCCCACATACTTTGGGAATGGTGCCATTACCGAGGGCAGTAGGTCAGCAAGAGTTGTCATTGTGGCCGTGTTAATGTTGCGGCTGCTATAGCAGTTATTATATGCGTCTGAACCTCGAATTTTATAAGGTAATGATCGGACAATACTTTAGTATACGGGAGTATCGTAACTTTGGAAACGCTGATACCCCTGACAAGCACTAGGTCTATCGTATTACCGTTGCGATGCGTGGGTTCATTTATTATTTGAGTGAGACCACAGCTATCAATTATAGTCTGGAGCGCTACGCACGGTGGGTCCGATGGGGTATTCATATGGATATTAAAGTCCCCCATTATGATTATATTATCGGCGTGTGTCACTAGATCAGCAACGAACTCTGAGAATTCATTGATAAAAGTTCGAATAGGGCCCTGGGGGGCGGTAGATAACAGCCAGGTGTAGAGGCAGCGGTGTGACAGACCTCATAGTAAGCACCTCAAACGATTTATATTTATTATTTATGTTAGGACTAAGGTTAAAGTTTTCGTTGTATATTAGTGCGACCCCCCCCCCCCCCACCCCCCACACACACCCCTTTTCAGAGGACGGGCAATATGCGCATGTGTAAAGTTAGGAGGACATGCCTCATTTAGCGCAAAAAAGTCGTTTGGTTTAAGCCAGGTTTCGCTGAGACCGATGACGTTAAGATTGTTGTCTCTGATGATATCATTAACTAACAACGTTTTGGGAGACAATGATCTTATGTTTAAAAAACCTATATTATAGGTAGTGGGCTGTTTTAGGGAATTTTTGATCAAATTATCCGTAGTAGCAATATTAATAATGTTGTGTTTGTTATGCCCAGTGCATTTAGTATAATTATGACCATATCTAGGAATTGATACGACGGGAATTTTCCGATTGTTTGTTGCTTTGATAAACTGCACGCATCATAGTTAGTCACCTCAGTAGAACACATGTCCAACTCTGAAACACTCAAAGCAGAAAAAACTTGTTGTAATTTAACTGACTCCTTACCCAGACCAGTAGTCTCGCATCTTCCATTTAAATCCGGCTTCAGGATGGAGGGAAGTGGTGTTCTGTGGGGATTAGCCTTCTGCTTTGTTTTTACCCCCGCTCGGCATCCGCGTTTCCGATCACACCGCTGGCGTCTGCTCCGTAGACGGCCCCCGCTGCAACTATACTCCCCTGCTTCACAGGCCGCTGGATGTAGCCGTCGAAGTATTCCCGTTCTAGTTAGCAGGTCTAGCAAGCACGCGTCTATCAGTCCAAAACGGCCCGATATGTCCACATCCAGAAGTGTCTGGCGGTCGTACGTGATCACGGAGTGACTACGATGTGAGCCAGCCATAAAGTTTGTAGAATTGTCCGGTATTTCTGCCAAATGTTCCATATTTAGCAGGAGCTCCTCGAGGTCGCAGCCCTTCCGGGCGCCGCCATCTTGGATATAAATTATTTGATTACAAAAAAAGCTTTCAGTTATATTCTGTTGCTTTGATTATAATTTAACAAATTAATAAACCACATGAAGCGCCTGGGACTTTAAATATGTGGACATAACGGTTGCTGCAATAGCACACACATGAAAGTGGTTGTGTGAGAGTGCCGTGATCTGTGTGCAGAGAGCAGAGGGCTTTTCATTTGAAATTTTTATTGATGTAAACATGCTAAATGCGTCATTTCGATGTTGATGATTTATTAGAGGGAAACAGAGAATGAAAGTTGTGGCAAGCAGTAAAGTCATTGTTTATTTCAACTATTTTCCGTGAAATAAACGATGATGCTATAAATCGATAACCGTATTTTTCGGACTATAAGTCGAAGTTTTTTTCCATAGTTTGGCCGGGGGTGCAACTTATACTCAGGAGCAATTTATGTGCGAAATTATTAACAGATTACCGTAAAATATCAAATAATATTATTTAGCTCATTCACGTAAGAGACTAGACATATAAGATTTAATGGGATTTAGCAATTAGGAGTGACAGATTGTTTGGTAAACGTATAGCATGTTCTATATGTTATAGTTATTTGAATGACTTGTACCATAATATGTTAGGTTAACATACCTGGCACCTTCTCAGTTGGTTATTTATTCCTCATATAACGTACACTTATTCAGCCTGTTGTTCACTATTCTTTATTTATTTCAAATTGCCTTTCAAATGTCTATTCTTGGTGTTGGGTTTTATCAAATGAATTTCCCCGAAAAATGCGACTTATACACTAGTGCGACTTGTATATGTTTATTTTCTTCTTTATTATGCATTTTCGGCAGGTGCGACTTATACTCCAGAGCGACTTACACTCCGAAAAATACGGTACTCGATTAATTGAACAAACTATCAACAACAGATTACTCGATTACAAAAAACAAATCGATAGCTGCAGCACTACTTGACATCACTACAGTCATCATTTGTATTGATCCGCTCTTCCGTTTACATTCAAGAGGTTTTCTATCTTAGCTGTTTGGCATGGCTTATTGTATGCTCCTACTTCATGTGCGACCCCACGTAGGTCATACAGTGTGTAGTTTAGTCAGTGGCGGTCCGTGCGTTTCCCACCCAGGCCTTCCTTCAGTGATGTCCAACTTGATTACTTCTCATAATACCAACAATTTTGGTCACCACATGACCATTGCTGGAGCAACACTATACAGAAACACATTTAGGCACTACTGTGTACAAAACGGGCTATTTTCTGGCCTCAGCAATTAAAAGTTATCTAATGTGGTACTGTCAAAATTTTAATTTGTTTAATGCGTTTGTTACGTCTCGCCTCGATTACTGTAACGTATTATTTTCGGGTCTCCCCATGTCTAGTATTAAAAGATTAAAGTTGGTACAAAATGCAGCTGCTAGACTACAAGAAAGTTTGATCACATTACGCCTGTACTGGCTCACCTGCACTGGCTTCCTGTGCACTTAAGATGTGACTTTAAGGTTTACTACTTACGTATAAAATACTACACGGTCTAGCTCCAGCCTATCTTGCAGATTGTATTGTACCATATGTCCCCGGCAAGAAATCTGTGTTCAAAGGACTCCGGCTTATTAGTGATTCCCAAAGCCCAAAAAAGTCTGCGGGCTATAGAGCGTTTTCATTTCGGGCTCCAGTACTCTGGAATGCCCTTCGGGTAACAGTTCGAGATCCCACCTCAGTAGAAGCATTTAAGTCTCACCTTAAAACTCATTTGTATACTCTAGCCTTTGAATAGACTCCCTTTTTAGACCAGTTGATCTGCCGTTTCTTTTCTTTTTCTCCTATGTCCCACTCTCCCTTGTGGAGGGGGTCCGGTCCGATCCGGTGGCAATGGATGACGTACTGGCTGTCCAGAGTCGGGACCCAGGATGGACCGCTCGTCCGGAGTCGGAACCCAGGATGGACCGCTTGCCTGTGTATCGGCTCGGACATCCCTGCGCTGCTGATCCGCCTCGCTTGGGATGGTTTCCTGCTGGCTCCGCTTTGGACTGGACTCTCGCTGTTGTGTTGGATCCGCTTTGGACTGGACTCTCGCGGCTGTTTTGGATCCACTATGGATTGAACTTTCACAGTATCATGTTAGACCTGCTCGACATCCATTGTTTTCGTCCTCTCCAAGGTTCTCATAGTCATCATTGTCACCGACGTCCCACCGGGTGTGAGTTTTTCCTTGCCCTTATTTGGGCCTACCGAGGATGTTGTAGTGGTTTGTGTTGTGGTTTGTGCAGCCCTATGAGACACTAGTGATTTAGGGCTATATAAGTAAACATTGATTGATTGAATTGTATAAAACATTAAATGTAAAAAAATTAAGTGAAAAATATTTCAACTCACAATTTGTAGGACCTATTCAACGCCCTACTGTATAAGCTAGTGATATTGCCCATTGTCGATTGATTCAAGTGGAAGCGGCGTGCATTTCACCATTTCATCGCCGGGATAGCTGAGCTAGCATCCGGGGTTGGCCGACATCATCTTACAAGATGTAGTTTCTCATGAAATATCCTTCTTGAAAATAGCCTTGCCAATATATATCTGCCACCTAATCAACGTTTTGTTGTCCTTTGTGTGGGCTAAAAAAGTGAGTATTGGTGATTTCTCTGGTAGCCCAGTATGGCTATGGTGCAACACTTCCTGCGTCAGTAAGTTACAACTTGTGATTGGATACTCACTTTGAAGTGACAAGTGAGTATCTAATCTAGGGCTCGGCGATATGGCCTTGTTTTAATATCTTGAGATTTTTAGGCCATATCGCGATACACAATATATATCTCCATATTTTGTCTTGGCCTTGAATGAACACTTGATAGATAGATAGATAGATAGATAGATAGATAGATAGATGGATAGATGGATAGATGGATAGATGGATAGATGGATAGATGGATAGATGGATGGATGGATGGATGGATGGATGGATGGATGGATGGATGGATGGATAGATGGATAGATAGATAGATAGTGAGAGTAAAACGTATTCGATCCCTTGCTGATTTTGTTGGTTTGCCCACTAATAAAGACATGATCATTCTATACTTTTAATGGTAGATGTATTCTAACATGGAGGGACATAATATCAAAAAGAAAATCCAGAAAATAACTTTCAAGAATATATTTTAATTCATCTGTATTTCATTGAGGGAAATAAGTATTTGATCCCTCTAGACAAAAGCAGTTAATACTTGGTGGCAAAGCCTTTGTTTGCAAGCACAGCGGTCAGACGTTTGTGGTAGTTAACCACAATGTTAGCACACATATCAGGGGGAATTTTGGCCCACTCTTCTTTGCAGATCCTCTCGAGATCATTCAGGTTGGTGGGCTTTCGCTTGGCAACTTGGACCTTCAGCTCCCTCCATAGATTTTCAATAGGATTGAGGTCCGGAGACTGGCTGGGCCACTCCATGACCTTAATATGGTTCTTCTTGAGCCACTCCTTTGTTGCCTTTGCTGTATGCTTTGGATCGTAGTCATGTTGGAAGACCGAACCACGGCTCATTTTCAGCTTCCTGGCAGAGGGGAGGAGGTTGTCCCTCAAGACTGCATGGTACATGGCTCTATTCATCTTCCCACTGATGCGGTGTAGTAGCCCTGTGCCCTTGGCAGAGAAACACCCACAAAACATAATGCTTCCACCTCCATGCTTGATGGTGGGCACAGTGTTCTTTGGGTCATAGGCAGCATTTTTCTTTCTCCACACACGACGTGTAGAGTTTAGGCCAAATAGTTCAATGTTTGTCTCGTCTGACCATAGAACCTTCTCCCAATCACTTTGTGCATCTTTGAGGTGATCATTAGCATACTTTAGGCGGGCCTCCACATGTGCCTTCTTAAGCAGGGGTACCTTTCGGGCACTGCAGGATTTTGACCCATTCCGTCGCAAAGTGTTGCCAACTGTTTTCCTGGTGACTGTGGTCCCAGCTGCCTTGAGGTCATTCACTAACTCCTGCTGAGTGGTTGCAGGACGATTTCTCACAGTTCTCATGATCATTGCAACCCCACAAGGTGAAATCTTCTGTGGAGCACCAGATCGAGGTCTGTTGAAAGTCATGTTATACTTTTTAAATGTTCTAACAGTTGTACCAATGGTTATTACTTTGATTCCCAGCATCTTGCTAATGTTTTTGTAGCCCATTCCAGATTTGTGTAGGTCAACAATCCTGTCTCTGAGGTCCTGAGAGAGTTATTTTGTCTTACTCATGTTGGAGAGCTTGGAATCTGTCTGAGTCTCTGATCAGGTGTCTTTTATACAGGTGATTAGTTAGAACAGGTGTCTTCAATTCAGTCTTCAATTCCCAAGTTGATTGGGAGTGTCTAACTGCTCTGTGAAAGCCAGAAATCCTAATGCACACTAGGGGATCAAATACTTGTTCCCCTCAATGATATACAAATCAATTAAAATACATTCCTTAAAGTTATTTACTGGATTTTCTTTTTGATATTCTATCTCACCATGTTTAAATACATCTACCATTAAAAGTATAGAATGATCATGTCTTTATTAGTGGGCAAACCAACAAAATCAGCAAGGGATCAAATACTTTTTACTCTCAAGTAGATAGATAGATAGATAAATAGTATTTTATTGATTCCTTCAGGAGAGTTCATCATAATGCATATAATCACAGCAGTATGATGATTCTGTGTCTTCATTAAAACATTCAATATATGCTACTTTTAAACTTTCCTGCAGAGAAGGAAATTACAACTAAGTCAATTGACCAAAAGTGTATTTATTAAACCGTTATTAAGTAGTGGCACAAACATTCATGTCTTTTCCAAAACAGAAAGTGCAAGATTGTCAGAGACATTTTAAAACAAGCTATGAGTGGACTTTTGTGCATGATGTCACTAAGATCACATATCAAAACACTAAATTAAAGTGCACTTAATGTACAGAACGCCACTACAATAGTTGAAAACAATTAAAGTGCACTTTTGTGCATGTGTTTCTGGGCGTACGGCACCGAATAGAGATGTTGACATGCGGAGTAAGCACTCTTCATTCTCAAGCAGGTGACCATTCAAATTATGCTACATATTAGCAGTAATGCTACTTTTGGTAGCAACGTTTTAGCACCACACTTGACAGATTACAGTTGTCTGTTCAACATATTCCCACTTGAAGCCAAACCACCGCCAGACGATGAACCCCCTGCTGTTTTTCTTGGGAATTATTATTCCTTCATTTGTCACCAGATTCGTACCTTCTTTCTGTCGTATTACCACTCGCACGGCTTTGCTAGCACCACAGCTAACGTTACCCATGCTGCTACCGCTCTGCTGGGCGAGGGTGTATACGTATGTGACGTATGACGTGACAGTATGTGACGTATGACGTGACAGTATGTGACGTATGTAAGAAGGTGCGTTTACACTCTGGGAGAAGGAGAGACAAGATGGAGTGAGAAAAGCCTGTAGTGTAATGCCAGCAGCTAAAAACAACTGCGTGAAAACGTATACTCGAATATCACGATATAGTCATTTTCTATATCGCACAGAGACAAACCCACGATAATTCGAGTACATCGATATATCGCCCAGCCCTAATATAATCACAGTCTCGTTAACGTCTGGCTACCTAGAAAGGCTACTGTCAACAACTTGTGATCTGATTGGCTATCACAACTGTCTATCAACTGTATGTGTTCTGTTTGTATACACTATGTGGATTCAGAAGGATACGGCTAAAATCCCAAAGCTCTGGCAACAAACCAGCTGACCTCTAATTGGATAAAAGCTGTAATGTAAAAACAAGCAACACTGAAGCCTGACATGAAGAGAATATGATGAATTCATATATATATATATATATATATATATATAAATATATATATATATATATATATATATCTTGATTGGATTATCCAGAGAATAGTGCTCGATACCGTGGTATAGCGCAATATGTATGTGTGGGAAAAATCACAAGACTACTTCATCTCTACAGCAGTGGTCCCCAACCTTTTTGTATCCGCGGATCGGTCAAGGCTAAATAATTTGTCCCGCGGCCCGGGGGGTGCGTGGGGGGATGTGGGGTGGGGGGTAATCCTTTTTTTTTTCCCTTTGTCATGAAAAAGGGAGGTTTTTGTGGTTGGTGCACTAATTGTAAGTGTATATTGTGTTTTTTATGTTTATTTATTCAAGAAAAAAAACAAAAAACATATTTTTTTTTAAATAAAAAATTCTTCTGCGGCCCGGTACCAACGGTGGTTGGGGATCACTGCTCTACAGAACTGTTTCATGAAACAGTTCTGTAGAGATGAAGTAGTCTTGTGATTTTTCCCACACCTACACATATATATATATATATATATATATATATATATATATATATATATATATATATATACACACATACATATATACCATATTTTCTGCGCTATAAGCCGCACTTAAAAACCGCAAATTTTCTCAAAAGCCGACAGTGCGGTTTATAACCCGGTGCGCCTTATATATGGATTAATATAAATATTTATTTTCATGAAGTTTAGGTCTCGGAACTACGGTAAACAGCTGCCATCTTTTTTCCCCGTAGAAGAGTAAGCGCTTCTTCTTCTACGGTAAGCAACCGCCAAGGTAAGCACCCGTCCCTCTAGAATAAGAAGCGCGCGGCTAATACGATTCATTTCATTTGTGTGTTTCTGTAAAGACAACCACAAAATGGCTCCTACTAAGAGACACGCGTACAACGCAGAATTCAAACTCAAGGCAATAAGTCACCCAGAGGAACACGGAAATAGAGCAGCAGCGAGAGAATTGAACATAAATGAATCAATGGTGCGTAGATGGAGGAAGCAAGATGACCTGCGCCATTTTGGATGCCGTATTCGCCCAACTTTTTAATTCAGACACCGAAGAAGAAGAATTCGAGGGATTCATGGATGAGGAATAACTTCAGAAAGTGAGCTTTAAATGTTTATTTTGTGTGCTGTGACATTAACGTTCGAGCAACGTTGAGTTATTGATGTTGCTATTGTTCTGCAATATTTTGAATGTTACTATTGTTGTGATTGCACATTTGCACACTGGTTTGTATGTAATATATTATTAAAGTTTGACTGACCTATCTGACTGTTTTTTTGACATTCCCATTAGCGCAGTGTAGGCGCGGCTTATGACCCGGTGCGGCTTATAGGTTAACACAGTTTTTAAATATGCCATTCATTGAAGGTGCCGCTTATAACTCGGGGCTGCTTATAGCGCGGAAAATACGGTATATATATATATATATATGTATATATATATATGTATATATATATATGTATATATATATATATACATATATATGTATATATATATACATATATGGAAAGTTAATTAAAAATTAAATTAACTTTGATTAATGTATGAACATCGGATTAATTTCATAATTAAATCAATTAATTCATTAAATTCATCCGCTAACAGTGATGTCTCTGCTGATTTACATAGCACCAATGTAATGGCCATAGGGGTCCTTCAATGTATATATATATATATATATTATATATATATATATATATATATATATATATATACGTATATATATATATATACATATATATGTATATATGTATATATATATACATATATGGAAAGTTAATTAAAAATTAAATTAACTTTGATTAATGTATGAACATCGGATTAATTTCATAATTAAATCAATTAATTCATTAAATTCATCCGCTAACAGTGATGTCTCTGCTGATTTACATAGCACCAATGTAATGGCCATAGGGGTCCTTCAATGTATATATATATATATATATATATATATATATGTAATACATTTTATATCTCAGCTGGGAAAATAAATATATATACTTATCATGTCATCCATTTAATTATTATGAAGCTGTTACAGGCGTATTAAATAATCTTGTTAATATTAAAAATGTAACGTAATAGTATGTGCGCATATAAAAAGGCATCCGGTGCTATCAGACTGGGCGGAAGCGGAAGTTGACGACACACACCTACTGGAGCACCTGTCAGCCACAGCGGGGTTTTTTTATACAGAGCCACTTTATGGAAGTATCCACATTTTTTGACTGTTTGTGACTTACCATTGGCCTGTGGAGAACCTGGACAACACATTTAACAGGAGGACTTTTGAGTTGGATGCGCAGACGCGGCGCCGTGAGTACACAGCTGCGGCTTCCGAACAGTTGATTGCTTGCCCGTACGTGCGTGCTGCTATGCACACGTCTCGTACGTAACTTTGGGGACTTTTGGGAAATATATGTGGGGTATAAACTTTGGGGAGGTGAACTTTACTTTGGGATGTGGGATTGTGTGTGTTGTGAAGCGGTTTGATTTGTATTGGCGGGTTATATGGACGGGAGGGGGGAGGTGTTTGTTATGCGGGAATCATTTGTAATTAATTAAATATAAGTCGGGTGTATTTGTGACTGAGAGTACCGTATTTTTCAAATTATAAGTCGCTCTGGAGTATACATCGCACCGGCCGAAAATACATAATAAAGAAGGACAAAAGCATTTATAAGTCGCACTGGAGTGTAAGTTGCATTTTTGGGGGAAATTTATTTGATAAAATCCAACACCAAGAATAGACATTTGAAAGGCAATTTAAAATAAATAAAAATAGTGAACAACAGGCTGAATAAGTGTACGTTATATGAGGCATAAATAACCAACTGAGAAGGTGCCTGGTATGTTAACCTAACATATTATGGTACAAGTCATTCAAATAACTATAACATATAGAACATGCTATACCTTTACCAAACAATCTGTCACTCCTAATCCATAAATCCCATGAAATCGTCTTCCTCGATGTCGCTTCTAAACAACTCTGCCAACTCCAAAGGTATGCGCCGCTTCCTCTTCTCTGCTGCATATTTCACTACGTCCAGCTTGTAATCTGCAGTACATGATTTCCTTTTCGGTGCCATTTTTGTTCAGCCCTTCTCAGTTTTTATAAGTTACCGGCAACGATGAAATAATCCATTGTAATAGCTATGGCAGTAGCATATAGTATATAGCAGTTAGCATCCCATGACCAACAATGCACTTCTGCCATGACCCTCCCCCGCCGAATTCTTATTGGTTGACGTGTGTGTGACGATTGCTGACATTTTCTTCGTCTTTTCCGCAAATGAGATAAATAATAGTATTTGATAGTTTACGGTAATGTGTTAACAATTTCACACATAAGTCGCTCCGGAGTATAAGTCTCACCCCCGGCCAAACTATGAAAAAAACTGCGACTTATAATCCGAAAAATATGGTATATATATATGTCTTGTGTTTATTTACCATTTTACACATTCCCAGCTGAATACCAGGTCCCACCCGAGACTCCTTAAAATTGTGTAGTGGCAGCGACAGGCGGAGAACTTGGGTGCGTTTGTTGTACCACTGCGTTTTAAACCAGTGAGTATCCAATCACAGGACGTGTAAATGTCACGTTCAACGTGAGGCCAGCTTGAAGGCCTTACAGACAACAACTTGTTATCTGATTATCAATCAACTGTATGTGCCTGTTCACTTAGTACTGTAAGACGCCCGCATGGTTGATTCTGAAGGACCTGGGCAAGTTTGGTACAGCATGGCAACATGCGGTAAGCTAGCTCAATTCTGATTGGATAAAAACTCGAAGCTATAAACAACAGCACTGGAAGGAGCATAATAGAACATGAAGAGAATATGAATACTTTTAGACATTTAGGGAAAGTAAATTAAAAATTACTTTAATTATGATCATGTTTTGGCTTCACGGTGGTAGAGGGGTTAGTGCGTCTGCCTCACAATACGAAGGTCCTGCAGTCCTGGGTTCAATCCCGGGCTCGGGATCTTTCTGTGTGAAGTTTGCATGTTCTCCCAATGACTGCGTGGGCTCCCTTCGGGTACTCCGGCTTCCTCCCACTTCCAAAGACATGCACCTGGAGATAGGTTGATTGGCAACACTAAATTGGCCCTAGCGTGTGAATGTTAGTGTGAATGTTGTCTGTCTATCTGTGTTGGCCCTGCGATGAGGTTGCGACTTGTCCAGGGTGTACTCCGCCTTCCGCCCAATTGTAGCTGAGATAGGCGCAAGCTCTTCCCGTGACCCCAAAAGGGAATAAGCGGTAGAAAAATGGATGGATGGATGATCATGTTTTCTGTTTATGTTAGGCCAGCAGAGAAGACCTTGCCTAGCTTTTATGGCCAACCACTGAGTCTAGTATATTTAGCTATTCCTTGTCCTCCAGTGAAAATGCTATTTGTAAGAAACGTACTTTATATATTGTCCTTATTATTTATTATTATTTGTAGGACGCTACATTGACTTGGCAGTTTTGCATTGTGGAGGGACTTTAGCCACCAGCTCTCTAGCGAGGACATCACAATGCATTGAGGACGCGGTCGTCTGCTTTTCACAGTGGCCCCCCAGGAATTCAATAGGCCAACCCAGGTGCCACCACACTCAGAGGAGTAACTATTTGAAGCATACAAACATGGCGTAATATGACAGCGGACGGCACACACATACCCTGCAGGTGGCAATCCTATGTTTGAAGTCCCAGTGTCCATGCACTGTCTCTAATGCGACTATTGGTCATACGCCGTGCGCCTCCCCTACACTGGAGGGGCGCTATTTCCTTTTTAGTGCAGATTAATGTATTGCTTTTCTGTTGACCAAAGACTTCATACAAAACAAAAAGCAAATCAAGGACAGCTCCCACCCTGGCTTTGACCTGTTTGACCTGCTGCCCTCAAGAA
This sequence comes from Nerophis ophidion, assembly GCF_033978795.1. Classification (NCBI taxonomy): domain Eukaryota; kingdom Metazoa; phylum Chordata; class Actinopteri; order Syngnathiformes; family Syngnathidae; genus Nerophis; species Nerophis ophidion. Next base: position 28,337,763 of record NC_084627.1, read on the forward strand.
GTCGCTACAGGGTCATCAGGTCTAAGACAAACAGACTCAAGAACAGTTTTTCCCCTAAAGCCATAACTACGGTGAACTCTCACAGGCACTGATTTTATAGTTTAGCACCCCTTTGTTTGCAATTTTTACTTTCCACCCACAGTATAAATGCTTCTGTATATATGTATATAGTCTAATATTTAAAGAACACATTTAGAACATTTGTTCTCAGGACTGGACTGTGCACCTTACCTCCTTTTGCGCTATTTTTATTTTCTTTCCTTCCTATGTTTTGCATATTTGTAGACTGTCGCACTAATACTGGAGTTGCTTTTAATATCATTGTACCTTTGTATAGTGACAATAAAAAGCATTGTATAATATTGTAATTAAACAGTCTACTCTTCATTGCTGTTGTTGCCTACGTTTTTATTGACTAGTATTTGCTTCCGGTTATATCCCGTCTGTTGAAACTGGCGCATGCACGATACGAAGGATCTCCTCCAGCTGCACACACCTCCTTAAGGTTCACAATTGTATAGTCCAGGTGTGTTAGTCCGACTTTTCAAAAACTGAACACGATAGAATTAAAGGCCTACTGAAATGAGATTTTCTTATTTAAACGGGGATAGCAGGTCCATTATGTGTCATACTTGATCATTTCGCGATATTGCCATATTTTTGCTGAAAGGATTTAGTAGAGAACATCCACGATAAAGTTCGCAACTTTTGGTACTTCCTGAAAAAGCCTCGCCTTTACCGGAAGTCGCAGACGATGATGTCGCAAGTGTGGGGGCTCCTCACATATTCACATTGTTTATAATGGGAGCCACCAACAAAAAGTGCTATTCGGACCGAGAAAAACGACAATTTCCCCATTAATTTGAGCGAGGATGAAAGATTCGTGTTTGAGGATATTGATAGCAACGGACTAGAAAAACCAAAACCAAAAAAAAAAACGAGTTAAAAAAAAAATACGCAAATGCATTGAAGACGGATTCCGATGTTTTTAAACCCATTTACCAGGATAATCTGGGAAATCCCTTATCTTTCTATTGTGTTGCTAGTGTTTTAGTGAGTTTAACAGTACCTGATAGCCGGAAGGGTGTGTCTACGGGTGTCTTGACGGGCAGTGTCTCAGGGAAGTTGACGGCAGCTTCATGGACGGCCCAAGCTCAGCTTTTCTCCGTCCGGTTAGAAGCAACTTTTTAACCACAATTTTCTCACCGAAACCTGCTGGTTGACATTTGGTCGGGATCCATGTTCGCTTGACCGCGCTCTGATCCATAGTAAATTTTCACCTCCGGGAATTTTAAACAAGGAATCACTGTGTGTTTGTGTGGCTAAAGGCTAAAGATTCCCAATTCCATCTTTTTCCTTTGACTTCTCCAATATTAATTGAACAAATTGCAAAAGATCTCCACAGATCTCCAAAATACTGTGTAATTATGCCGTTAAAGCAGACGTCATTTAGCTGTGTGTGTGTGCGTAGCGCTCATACTTCCTAAAAACGCGTGACGTCTTGCGTACACGTCATCATTACACAACGTTTTCAAGACGAAACTCCTGGGAAATTTAAAATTGTAATTTAGTAAACTAAAACGGCTGTATTGGCATGTGTTGCAATGTTAATATTTCATCATTGATATATAAACTATCAGACTGCGTGGTGGGTAGTAGTGGGTTTCACTAGGCCTTTAAAACACGATCCTTCTTTTAATCAAAATTTGAATCAGGATTATGCGGAAGTGTTGTAAGTTTTCTGAGGTAAATGCTCAATGTTTTAGGATGCATTATTATTTAATGTTAGTAATTGTCTTACAAGAAGATTCCCTCCATAATTAGTGGTGATAAGCTACTATAGTAGCTACAGCTGTCTCTGGGGTAGGTTTTATGGGTGCTGAGCCTGCAGAACTAGGTGAAAAAAAAGTCTAGACACACACACCACACACTGAAAATTGCTGGACACAGCTAAAAAGTGTTGTCAACCAATTATAAACATCTAAACATAGAATTGATCAAATTCGACAAAGTGCAGAGGTTCGGGGAAACCTGCCTGTCCTGACGGAACATTTGCTGCTGGGTGCGTGAGGGACTCTTAGGGTAACATGGCGGGTCCTGTGCCAGTCAGTGCTTTCCATCGAGGATGTGGACGATATCATTTGGATCTGTGATCGCAGGGCATTTGCTGATTGAGCAGAGCATTGCTTTGGCGTATCGACAAATTCGTAAGAAAATGGCAGCCATTCAAGGAGCCCAAAAGCTGCCCATTGCGATTGGCGGCATTGTTTTCGGGTGTGAAAAAGACAGGAGTGATCTCAGAATTGAATCGCAATCTAAATAATATCATGCAGAGGTTATATCACGCACGATACAAAGGGTCCCTTTTGGTGGCACACACCCATTCGAGAGATCTGGTTTTGAATTGCATAATCAAGGTGTGTTAGTCCAGTTTTTCGAAAACTGAACAACGTTGGATTAAGGTGTTTCCATGGGTTGTGGGATGCAAATTTAGACCCAAACTATTTGAGAAATCAGAATAATTTGGTGCATGGACCCGTACTGAGTGAAAGCCACTCTGAATTTCCCCCCTCCTTCAATAACACCTAGGGAGTTGAACTCTTTTTGCCGTGCCTGCAGAACTACTCCAGGCCTATAGACACACACTGTGGACCATGGACTGCACATATGCACCCTTCCCCCCTCTTGACCCCCCCCAATACTGCTTAACTTTTTAGGTGTGATGGACAGCTAGAGCAGCACCACAAGGGTTGCAGCTTCGTCATACAGAACTGTATTTGGGACTAAACTACAACATTGGATGTTCTTAGCCATGTTGTTGACCAGCACATTCACACAACTTTTCTAGAGTTAACACTAATATGTATACCTGGTCTACTAAGATCCAAATTCCAGATGCTAAACAGCATAAGCAAACTATAAAGTTGCATGTAGAAGTTGTGACGTGTGTCATGTGATCTACTAAACAACTGTTGAGTCATCAAGAAGATAATATATGATTGATAAAATGTTCTGGACACCTAAAATTCTGCATAACTTAATAAAGTAATGGCCAAATTGGCAGTCATGAAATGTGTTTTATGGCTAGTTCGAAGTAATATAGTATAATGTATGTGTTTCCAGCCCTGCGATGAGGTGGCGACTTGTCCAGGGTGTACCCTGCCCTTCACTCGATTGTAGCTGAGATAGGCACTAGCGCCCCCCGCGACCCCAAAGGGAATAAGCGGTACAAATTGGATGGATGGGTATGTGTTTCCAAATACACAAACTCAACATTAGGATTATTGATCCTAAATACTGTTGTGAAATCAAGAAGTACATGTCTGTACCTTAAATTCAGACATTTGTTATGTCTCCATTAATCAGGGACCTTGATCCCTCAGGCCGTACTGCATCCAAAAGCGACATCAGTGTGTAAAGGATATCACCACATGGGCTTAGGAACATTTCATAAAACCGCTGTCATTAACTACAGTTGGTCGCTACATCTGTAAGTGCAAGTTAAAACTCTACTATGCAAAGCAAAACCCATTTATCAACAACACCCAGAAACGCCGCCGGCTTCGCTGGGCCGAGCTCATCTAAGATGGACTGATGCAAAGTGGAAAAGTGTTCTGTGGTCTGACGAGTCCACATTTGGAATTATATTTGGAAACTGTGGACGTGGTGTCCTCCGGAACAAAGAAGAAAATAACCATCCGGATTGTTATAGGTGCAAAGTTCAAAAGGCAGCATCTGTGGTGGTATGGGGGTGTATCAGTGCCCATGGCATGGGTAACTTACACATCTGTGAAGGCACCATTATTGCTGAATGGTCCATACAGGTTTTGGACCAAAATATTTTGTCATACAGGCAACGTTATCATGGACGCCCCTGCTTATTTCAGCAAGACAATGCGAAGCCACATGTTACAACAGCGTGGCTTCGTAAAAAAAAAGAGTGCGGGTACTTTCCTGGCCCGCCTGCAGTCCAGACCCGTCTCCCACGGAAAATGTGTGGCGCATTATGAAGCGTAAAATACGACAGCGGAGACCCCTGACTGTTGAACGACTGAAGCTCTACATAAAACAAGAATGGGAAGGAATTCCACCTTCAAAGCTTCAACAATTACTTTCCTCAGTTCCCAAAGGTTTATTGAATGTTGTTGAAAGAAAAGGTGATGTAACACATTGGTGAACATGTCCTTTCCCAAATACTTTGGCACGTGTTGCAGCCATGAAATTCTAAGTTGATTATTATTTGCAAAAAAAAAATTAACTTTATGAGTTTGAACATCAAATATCTTGTCTTTGTAGTGCATTCAATTGAATATGGGTTGAAAAGGATTTGCAAATCATTGTATTCCGTTTATTTTTACATCTAACACAATTTCCCAACTCATATGGAAAAGGGGTTTGTAGTGTTTTCCTGGCAACCTCCAAACCCAGACTTGTCCATCAGATTGCCAGATAGACAAGCGTGATTCATCAGTCCAGAGAAGGCTCTAGAGTCCAGTGGCAACGTGTTTTACACCACTGCATCCGACACTTTGCATTGGACCTGGTGAGGTATGAAATTGATGCAGCTGTTTGGTCAAGGAAAACCCATTCTATGAAGCTCTCTATGTACTCTACGTGGGCTAATTAGAAGGTCACATGAAGTTTGGAGCTCTGTAGAAACTGACTTTGCAGAAAGTCTTTGCGCTATGCTGACCCCTCTCTGTCAGTTTACCTGGCCTACCACTTGGTGGCTGACTTGCTGTTGTTCCCAAACACTTCACTTTTCTCATAATAAAGCCCACAGTTGACTCTGGAATATTTAGGAGCGAGGACATTTCACAACTGGATTTGTTGCACAGGTGGCATCCTATGACAGTTCCACGCTGGAAATCACTGAGAGCGGCTCATTCTTTCACAAATACCTAAGTGCTTGATTTTATACACCTGTGGCGGGACAAGTGATTAGGACGCCTGAGTCTCATCTGTTGGACGGGTGGCCAAATACTTTTGGCAATATAGTGTATTATCTTTGTACTGTTAGTCAAACACAAAACCATGGCTAAGCAAGTTGCATACAGAAACAGAACGCAAGTGATTAAAATTTTAATTAACCCGGTTACAAAATATAACCTATGCTATGTATGACTGTAATTAATTAATCACTATTAACACAATAAGTTTAAACACCTAAAAAATAATATCAGGAAACCCAACCTGAAACGTCACCATTGAAGCTAAAACCGCCACTGCTAACAGTATTAAAAAAGCCTCTATAATTTTGTAACTGGGCCAGAAAACACCCACAATTCAGCAGGAGCAAAGCAAAGAGGAGATTACAAAAGAAGAGATATTGTGTGCTGTAAGAATTGGACAAAGTGGTGAGGGAAACATTCCAAACTCCAATGCCTCTGAACAGCAGGTTTTGTTTTCCCTAAACTTACCGCCAATAAGCAGGCTGCATGCCTTCCATTTACAGAAGCTTAGCATCATGTCCTCACTTCAAAGCAGCACTTTTCTCATGGGCAAGCTTGGCTGAAAACAAGTTGAGTGATCAATCATGATAATCGCTTACAACAGAAACACAATTTATCATCGCTGCAATAAGCCAACATAATCTGCTTCTTAAAATAACGCAACAGATAATAATACTTCATAAAATAACGGCAATCAACTGTGGCACTTCATCAACTTTTCAGGGTTTTTTACTAGAACACTGTAAATGAAAATTGTAGAGAGATATAGTATATGACTATTATATTTCTTTCTGTAAACAACCATCGTTAAAGGGGACCTTGGATGATTTTAATCTACGGTACATTTAAAACATGTCCTTGTGGTCCAGATCAGTGACTCTCAAACATTTTTCAACAAGTACCACCTCAGTTAACACTTGGGAAGTACCACCATAATGACCAACAGTAAAATACAGTAGCGTAGTAGGCCTACGTATTCATTAAAAACAAAGCAGAAGTTTTATTTAACAAGTAGATTTAATAATTTGCTGCTATAAGACGGCAACATGTCCAGGGTGTACCCTGCCTTCCGCCCGAATGCAGCTGCGATAGGCTCCAGCACCCCCCACAAACCCAAAAAGGGACAAGCGGTAGGAAATGGATGGATGGATTTAATAATTTTGCCACTATAACATAACACACATTTTAAACAGTAACATTGTGTTTGAACATTGGAAAATAAAACACTGCACTTTAATCTATTGATTATTTTGCATACTACTAGTGGTACTTGTACCATCGTTTGAGAATCACTGGTCTCGATAAGGTGTACTGGATATACTTTGGTGTAAATTTAGCATACATTTTGCTCCACAGTCATTTTTATAACCCTTTTTATGAGTCTGTTTGCAAAATGTCCATTTGTGGAGACGTTCCCAGATTGCAAATGAAACCACACCCCACACTTTCCAAAGGTATCATAATTTATCTTTTGAAAATGTTCACGGCTTAAATCTATATCTTGAAGTTGTCACTGCTCTTTTATTTAAATTCTTGACATGGTCAAATATGAACTTCAGACACATTATATACAAACCCCGTTTCCATATGAGTTGGAAAATTGTGTTAGATGTAAATATAAACGGAATACGATGATTGGCAAATCAATTTCAACCCATATTCAATTTGAATGCACCACAAAGACAACATATTTGATGTTCAAACTGATAAACATTTTTTTTTTTGCAAATAATCATTAACTTTAGAATTTGATGCCAGCAACAGGTGACAAAGAAGTTGGAGAAGGTGGCAATAAATACTGATAAAGTTGAGAAATGCTCATCAAACACTTATTTGGAACATCCCACAGTTGTGCAGGCTAATTGGGAACAGGTGGGTGCCATGATTGGGTATAAAAACAGCTTCCCAAAAAATGCTCAGTCTTTCACAAGAAAGAATGGGGCGAGGTACATGCCTTTGTCCACAACTGCGTGAGCAAATAGTCAAACAGTCTAAGAACAACGTTTCTCAAAGTGCAATTGCAAGAAATTTAGGGATTTCAACATCTACGGTGCATAATATCATCAAAAGGTTGAGAGAATCTGGAGAAATCTCTCCAGGTAAGCGGCATAGCCGGAAACCAACATTGAATGACCGTGACCTTCGATCCCTCAGACGGCACTGTATCAAAAACCGACATCAATCTCTAAAGGATATCACCACATGGGCTCAAGAACACTTCAGAAAACCACTGTCACTAAATACAGTTGGTCGCTACATCTGTAAGGGCAAGTTTTGGCCATGGAGACCAGCTGCTGGGTCTCTTCTACACCAGAGTCGGTTTGGAGGGACCGGAGGAGATGTGGATGAGGGGACAGGGCTGTGGAGCTAGCACTGAGCGCTGGGACGGAAAGGCTTCTCGGTGTCTTGGCTGGGTGAGCAGGTATTGGACACCTCAGTCACCTTGGACGTATCCTCACTCATCCATGCGGACTGGACACTGGCCGAGAGTGGAGTCGGCTGTCTTGGTTGCTTTGTTGGGTCTGCTCCTGTCTCTGGCCATGCTCCCTCCACCCCAGCGGACGATGGCGTGGAACACCGCAGAGGCCACCACAGTGTATATGTTTCTTTTACTTTTTATTCATAGCTGTATGTAGAATTGTCTGGTTGTATCCGCTGCTTTAATGTCTTTAATGTCCTCTGTGTTCTTTGATGTCTCCTTCTTACACACATGTCAGAGGGATGTGTTCTATGGCTATGAGTTACTTTTTTCCCTTGGCCTCAGTCTGCACCCCCTCTCCAGGGCCCAGGCTAAGACCGATTTTTTAATTTTATTCTTCTATTTTTTAATTCAAGTACCCCTAATAAGAGCAAAGCATTTTTCCTTAATATTAAATTGTATAACAGTGCAAAATATTGCTCATTTGTAGTGGTCGTTCTTCAACTATTTGGAAAAAAAGATATAAAAATAACTAAAAACTTGTTGAAAAATAAACAAGTGATTCAATTATAAATAAATATTTCTACACATAGAAGTAATCATCAACTTAAAGTGCCCTCTTTGGGGATTGTAATAGAGATCCATCTGGATTCATCAACTTAATTTTAAACATTTTTTCACTAAAAAAGAAATCTTTAACATCAAATCTAGCTGTCAACACTGAATATTGCATTGTTGCATTTCTTTTCACAGTTTATGAACTTACATTCATATTTTGTTGAAGTATTATTCAATAAATATATTCATTAAAGGGGAACATTATCACAATTTCAAAAGGGTTAAAAACAATAAAAATCAGTTCCCAGTGGCTTGTATTTTTTGAAGTTTTTTTCAAAATTTTACCAGTCCCCGAATATCCCTAAAAAAAGCTTTAAAGTGCTTGATTTTCGCTATTTGCGATGCGACTATCCATTTCCCTGTGACATCATACAGTGCTGCCAATGTAAACAAACAACGGCGAATACCACAGCAAGATATAGTGACATTAGCTCGGATTCAGACTCGGATTTCAGCGACTTAAGCGATTCAACAGATTACGCATGTATTGAAACGGATGGTTGGAGTATGAAAGTATTGAAGAAGAAACTGAAGCTATAGAGCAGATAGCTATCGACGCTATTCATAGCTAACATTAGCTTACAGCTAGATATAGACTTAACTTCATTTCCCAACCATTGGAAGGAATAAAGTAAGTGTGAAGCAGAGTAGTAAGGTGGGTGACCTACATTGAATTAAAAAAAATAAATCATCAAAAACATGGCCGTGTGCGTAGTTGACGTTGGCGCATATCAATGCTAGTGTGCGCCATACTGAAGCAAAAGGATTTTAAAATAATATCTAAACGCCACTGAGGGCGCACCCCCGCACAGCTGCGGGAGATCTGTAATCAGCGCACCTGGGTGGAACGAGCTGTCTTCATAAGCTTGCACAACCTGCCGTGCGGCGCCGGAGTACAGTCTTCAGTTGGCGTACAGTAAGCGATCATCCTGCTTGATGCAATTCTGTGTTTTGCCCCTCTGCGTTTTCAATGTGTTTTCTTGTGTCGCCCCCGCAGTACCCTGCGTCGCCTGGAAAGTGAGCTGTGCGTCTCACTTTTCCCCAGATCTACCTCTGGACTCTGACTGCCTCCCTCGATCCTTGACTTCCCGAGCTTTGGACTCTGCCTTTTAGACTTCTCTCTCCCCTGGACTTCCTTGTACCTCGTTCAACATTTATGGTAACACTCAACAGCTAATCCACAACATATAGTCTTACACCATACACACTCTTGGATTATGTCACACTTCATTTCCTTAGTTAGTATATTTAGCGTTGTTTGATTATTATTATATAAAAACCCTGTTTCCATATGAGTTGGGAAATTGTGTTAGATGTAAATATAAACTGAATACAATGATTTGCAAATCCTTTTCAAACCATATTCAATTGAATATGCTACAAAGACAAGATATTTGATGTTCAAACTTATAAACTTTATTTTTTTTTTGCAAATAATAATTAACTTAGAATTTCATGGCTGCAACTCGTTCCAAAGTAGTTGGAGAAAAGGCATGTTCACCACTGTGTTACATCACCTTTTCTTTTATCAACACTCATTAATCATTTGGGAACTCAGGAAACTAATTTTTGAAGCTATGAAAGAGGAATTCTTTCCCATTCTTGTTTTATGTAGAGCTACAGTCTTTCAACAGTCCGGGGTCTCCCCTGTTGTATTTTACACTTCATAATGCGCCACACATTTTCTATGGGAGACAGGTCTGGACTGCAGGCGGGCCAGGAAAGTACCCCCACTCTTTTTTGACGAAGCCATGCTTTTGTAACACGTGCTGAATGTGGCTTGGCATTGTCTTGCTGAAATAAGCAGGGGCGTCCATGAAAAAGACGGCGCTTAGATGGCAGCATATGTTGTTCCAAAACCTGTATGTACCTTTCAGCATTAATGGTGCCTTCACAGATGTGTAAGTTACCCATGCCTTGGGTACTAATGCACCCCCATACCATCACAGATGCTGGCTTTTGAACTTTGCGTCGATAACAGTCTGGATGGTTCACTTCCCCTTTGGTCCGGATGACACAATGTCGAATATTTCCCCCAAAAATTTGAAATGTGGACTCGTCAGACCACAGAACACTTTTCCACTTTGCATCAGTCCATCTTAGATGATCTCAAGCCCAAAGAAGCCAGCTGCGTTTCTAGATATTGTTGATGAATGGCTTTTGCTTTGCATAGTAGAGCTTTAACTTGCACTTACAGATGTAGCGACAAACTGTTTAGTGCCAGTGGTTTTCTGAAATGTTCTTGAGCCCATGTGGTGATATCCTTTAGCGATTGATGTCGGTTTTTGATACAGTACTCTCTGATGGATCGAAGGTCACGGTTATTCAATGTTGGTTTCCGGCCATGCCGCTTACGTGGAGTTATTTCTCCAGATTCTCTGAACCTTTTGATGATATTATGTAGCGTAGATGTTGAAATTCCTAAATTTCTTGCTGTTGCACTTTTAGAAACGTTGTTCTTAAACTGTTTGACTATTTGCTCACATAGTTGTGGACAAACGGGTGTACCTCACCACATCCTTTCTTGTGAAAGACTGAGCATTTTTTGGAAAGCTGTTTTTATACCCAATCATGGCACCCACCTGTTACAATTTAGCCTGCACACCTGTGGGATGTTTCAAATAAGTGTTTGATGAGCATTCCTCAACTTTATCCGTATTTATTGCCACCTTTTCCAACTTCTTTGTCTCGTGTTGCTGACATAAAATTCTAAAGTTAATGATTTGCAAAAAACATTTTTTTTTTATCAGTTTGAACATCAAATATGTTGTTCTTGTAGCATATTCAACTGAATATGGGTTGAAAATGATTTGCAAATCCTTGTATTCCGTTTATATTTACATCTAACACAATTTCCCAGCTCATATGGAAACAGGGTTTGTATTTTGTATATATATATATATATACACATATACATAAAGCTATACTTCGCCCTGGCATCAGTTGCCGTCACCTCACCTGTTAAACCATAACACTTTGCATCAATTGGTGACATAACGGCAGTGTTGGCTGACCCTTCTGACCTTAGCGTCATCTTTCATTGTAGCATTAAAATAACCAATAAACACGATTAAAAAAATATATTTTGTGAAAAAATGTTTCATCACTTCACTGATTTACAGTAATGAAGGACAAGTATAGAGTTTGAAGTCTGGACTTTCACTGTGCGCCATTATACCTCACCAACTACCAGATGTGCCAGCCTAGAGCGCAGATAAAAGGTCATAGACTGTAGAGTCAAACAGGGCACATGTAGTTCCACCTCCAACAAAAAATACATAAAATATGGAAAGGACACAAAAAATTGACACTGCATATCTTAGGTAGTAACAGTCTATTTCCATTGTAACAAATAAACCGGCTGGTGCTCTCTGCAGTTGAGTAAATAAACACCTCTATGCAACTATTTTAAGTATGTAAGGCATTTTGTGATACACTACAAATGTATCCTCTTCTCTCTTACCTGGTGATCTGAAGGTCCAAGCCTCGTCGTCGTCAAAGTGCGTATCCCCAGCCGTGAATCTCTCTCCGGGGAAAAAGGCATGAGCCACGGCGCCCCCTGGCCCATCGAAGGGATATCCGTCGTTGTGATCGGCTTTCGTGAAGTCGATCTGAATGTCGGCGTCGCTTCCTGCCACCTCGTGGAAGTTGAGCGGGGCGATGTCGCTCCACACCTTCAGGGCGTAATACATGAGGGCTCTCACGGTGTCTCTGCCCAGTAAGGCTGGATCCTTTGGGAAGGTCCTCACTCTGAAACAAGAGGAGCAAGCAAATATAAACAAGTAGACTTCATCCTGAGTTTTCACAATGTATGTAATCAAAACAGAGTTAGCAATTTGGAGCAACATGTATGTTTAGGAATACATTTATGGGGAGGATTGGTGATATGGTATATGGTGATATGAGAAGGGGATTGGTTGCAAACTCCCACCCCTCCAGGACCTGTTCTCCTCCAGGACCAGGAGGCGTGTGGGTCGGATCACAGCTGACTTCTAACCTTGGACACAAAACATTCTCCCCTCTTCCCTCAGGCAGGAGACTACGGTCCATCCAGACCCACACCTCCCGCCACCTGAACAGTTTTTTCCCCTCGGCCATCAGACACATGAACAATACCAAGATCTGATAGCTCAATTATAGCTCATGTTTTTCTATTCTGTGTTATATGTATTTTATGTTGCATGATTTCATCAGGTAAAATTCCTAGTTTGTGAACCCGTTCTCTAACATTGGCAATAAAAACTTTTCTGATTCTGATGTGAGATTTTAGCTAAGTGGGATTTTAAAAGATTAATACCGATAAAATTGCACAATTAAAAAAACATTCAAAATACATTTGAGAATGACAAAATACAACTAAAGAAGACATAGAACCTGAACTACTAAGATCCAAATGCCACATGTAAACAGCATGTGCAATCTATACGATTGCATGCATTATAAATGGTTGTGTTGTATAAGACTGTGTGTGTAACTAAAAAGTGGTGTAGATATGAGCAAAAACTCTAACTATATAATTGAAATGTTTTCTACAGTTTATCAAAAAAGATCTGTCAAGAGATATCAAGGATTAAAAATCGATCGCGTTCCCCAAAAAACTTAACTACACGACAAAACAGATGCGACTTGGAAAATCATGGAGGTCTACAACTTCTTTGTGAAAGAAATTGGTATCGAGACTCTCCCCTATAAATCATGCATTGTTTCTGTTTGGGTAAGGTTGCATTCCATGATTTAACTTTCTGTCGACTGCCATGTTTGTTGCATTGTTTTCCCCGTCTTTATCAATATATAACTATAGATGTCAACATTGTACAAATTCCGTTTCCATATGAGTTGGGAAATTGTGTTAGATATAAATATAAACAGAACCCAATGATTTGCAAATCATTTTCAACCCATATTCAGTTGAATGCACTACAAAGACAACATATTTGATGTTCAAACTGATAAACATTTTTTTTTGTGTAAATAATCATTAACTTTAGAATTTAATGCCAGCAACACGTGACAAAGAAGTTGGGAAAGGTGGCAATAAATACTGATAAAAGTGAGAAATTCTCATCAAACACTCATTTGGAACATCCCACAGGTGTGCAGGCTAATTGGAAACAGGTGGGTGCCATGATTGGGTATAAAAACAGCTTCCATGAAATGCTAAGTAATTCACAAACAACGATGGGGTGAGGGTCACCAAATTTTAAGCAAATTGTCGAACAGTTTTAGAACAACATTTCTCAACGAGCTATTGCAAGGAATTTAGGGATTTTACAATCTACGGTCCGTAAAATCATTAAAACTTTCAGATAATCTGGAGAAATCACTGCACGTAAGCGATGATATTACGGACTTTTGATCCCTCAGGCGGTACTGCATCAAAAACCGACATCAGTGTGTAAAGGATATCACCACATGGGCTCAGGAACACTTTTTAAAACCACTGTCAGTAACTACAGTTGGTCGCTACATCTGTAAGTGCAAGTTAAAACTCTATGCAAAGCCAAACCCATTTATCAACAATATCCTGAAATGCCGCCGGCTTGGCTGGGCCCGAGCTCACCTAAGATGGACTGATGCAAAGTGGAAAGGTATTCTGTGGTCTGACGAGTCCACATTTCAAATTATATTTGGAAACAGCGGACATGGTGCAAAGAGGAAAATAACAATTTGGATTGTTATAGGCGCAAAGTTAAGAAAACAGCATCTGTGATGGTATGGGGGTGTATTAGTGCCCAAGGCATGGGTAACTTACACATCTGTGAAGGCACCATTAATGCTGAATGGTCCGTACAGGTTTTGGAACAACATATGTTGTCATCCAAGCAACGTTATCATGGACGCCCCTGCTTATTTCAGCAAGACAGTGCCAAGCCACGTGTTACAACAACGTGGTTTCGTAATAAAAGAGTGCGGGTACTTTCCTGGTCTGCCTGCAGTCCAGACCTGTCTCCCATCGAAAATGTGTGGCGCATTATGAAGCCTAAAATACAACAGCAGAGACCCTAGACTGTTGAACGACTGAAGCTCTACATAAAACAAGAATGGGAAATAATTCCACTTTCAAAGCTTCAAAAATTAGTTTCCTCAGTTCCCAAACGTTTATTGAGTGTTGTTAAAAGAAAAGGTGATGTAACACAGTGGTGAACATGCCCTTTTCCAACTACTTTGGCACATGTTGCAGCCATGGAATTCCAAGTTAATTATTATTTGCAAAAACAAATAAAGGTTATGAGTTTGAACATAAAATATATTGTCTTTGTAGTGCATTCAACTGAATATGGGTTGAAAAGGATTTGCAAATCATTGTATTCTGTTTATATTTACATCTAACACAATTTACCAACTCACATGGAAACAGGGTTTATATATGTGCTGAACGCTTTATTCCTAATTGTTGCCTCTGGTAAAAGCTTAACTCTTAGGTTTTGCTCGCATTGGATTCATTTTATTCAGAAACGCCAGCAAAAATGCATTTTAGGAAATATAAATAATATTAAGATAATACTTTTAAATGGGATATAATAAGTGTAATAATAGTGTGAGCTGCTTTTCTTGTTGTTTCGTAAAATCTTGCACTTTTCCGCCCTTCTTGATAACCTCTCGAAGAACTCTGAAGAAATTTCTCACTATTTGAATACAGTACAGCCGAAAACATCACATTTTTTTCCTCGAGAAAGGCCCTAATCGCACCCATTGAGAATAGGCGCTGGCTGCACCACCACACATATTTAATGAGCGGGATGTGAGTCGGCAGAAGTCATGTATATCCAAGCAATTGAAAGACATCTTTTTTTTTTTCTTTACATATAGGAGATACATTATATGAAAATATATTGCAGAAATACTGAAATGAAACGGCATTAAAAAAAAACACCAGCAGTCAATGAAACACATCAATTGAATTTGTTTTAATCAGCACCTTAAAATGATATTGCTCAATGGACAATATATCTATTCAGTATATCGTATATTTTTTATTCATGAGAGTGTAAATATGTTGACACACACACACACATAGGGCAGAGGATACTCTTTTTATCATCTGTCTTTGCAGCATGAGCACCGCCATTCTCACAGTCATGTCTGCAGTGTCAGTTTGCACCTTCTTTCCGGACGTGTTATATAAGGATGCAAAATAGAGCTCGCAGAACAGTGATCAGCCTTGATGAATCACAATGCGCATGCTGAATGATTACCGTATTTCCCGGGTAATACAGTGCACCGGTCTTTAAGCAACGGCTATTACATTTTTGGAGAAAAAGATATGTTTACATAAATTTGCCTCACTGTACCATAGCTGCAGATTTTGTCAATGTTTATTTATATACCCTAAGTTCTTCCAAACCGTGTCTGTAACACTGCAGTAAAACGGCTAATCAAACAAAGCAGAAGTCATCGTTACGGACCCACTACTTGCAGAAGTCAGCTCTCCCATCAGCTAAACAGACTCCATTAGCTTTATATAGCCCTTTACTCTAGAGACTCAAAGTGCTTGACAAAGTGAAACCCATTATGAACATATTTAAGCTACATTTTAATCATTGTGGGTGGCACTGGGAGCAGGTGGGTAAATGATCTTGCTCAAGGACACAACTGCAGGGACTAGGATGGTGGAAGCGGGGGATTGAACCTGGAACCATAAAGTTGCTGGCATGGCCGCTCTACCAACTGAGCCATGCCACCCGATGATTTTGGTGAATTAAAAAAAAATAAAAAAAATAAAAAGAATGTCATTGTGATTTAATCTAATACAGAAACTTGTAAACGTGTTCGCAAAGTAGCTAATGCTTACGACGCCCGCTTGATTACTTTTCGCTAGCACGTACAAATATGCATGACAACACTCCTACAGACATCACACATGGGACAGTTTAGTAAGCATGAGCTGTTTTCGTTATACTGTTAAATTTAAAAACGTTGCTTGGAGTGATGAATGAAGAATCCTTTCAAGCAGAAGCGTTATAAGCGAAAGCTTTCGTCACAAAACAGGAAGTATATTGTCAACCCGTGGTACCTGCAGTGAGGGAACTCGTCCAAAAGATGGCATAATAGTACAAACAATAACACACCTTTTCAGTGTCTCTGTCGGCGTAACATGACAACTATTTGTTAGATATGGCTGTTAGCAAAGAAAAATCAATAAATTGTCTGCATCGTTTTTTAAGCCGTAGGATTCAAAGCGTTGTAAAAAGGTAGCATCTTACAGTGGGGAAAATACGGTATATTTGCATATCCTCCTCCCAGTATTGTGGGTGTTCTGATGATCAGCATATATTCTGCATATACATGAAGACATACACACTAAATGGATTGCACTCCTTATTCTGCACACTCAAGAGACACAATCTTTTGAGCACCAATTTAGTGTATCTACTGTGCCTGTGCGATCAAGTTTGCACACATTTTAGTGCATAAACACATTTAATAGATCAGGCTAGGGGTGTAACTGTTGCGATCCGCTACTTGGATCACCACATATGTTTTATACTTCCAGTTGTTGTATCACTGTTCTACACTCTTACTTCCTGTTTAGTCAGTCACCATGGTTCCTCATTGTTCCCACCTGCTAATCACGGTTTCTGCACACCTGTCACTTTTTGATTACTCACCTATTCAAGCCCGTCCCTTTTCGTCATTTCTTTCTGGGACTCTAATTTGCCTTCGAGCAACATTCACGACTGTCTACTACCCGTATGTATTTTCTCGCTAGCTCTTACGCTAAGCCACTCGATATTCCAGCTTTCATGCTGAATGTTTTTTGTTTACTCTTTTGTGTGCTTCGTGCCAAGTATAGTTTTTGTATTTTCTATTCCTAGCTTTCATGCTAGTGCCCTTGGTTTATTTTGGTCTGTTAGCTCCAGTGTTTTTGTTCATAGTCTGTTTTGGTAAGGTTAATAAATCATTTAAACTTACCGTTGCTGTGTTCATGCCGACACATCCACGAAGGGACCAATTTGGCATCACTATGCCAACCAGTCGTAACAGTAGAGTCCCAGCAAGAAAGAAAAGTTCCTTCGCGTCTGGCAACCATGAGGAGACCTTCGATGAATGCCCATGGAGGGTATTCCGAGCGATGGAGGCTGAAACTATCCGATGCAATCCAGACAATAGCATGATGTGGGACTTTGAGGGAAACCTGGTTCCGATCAATGCTTCCGGGTCCGGTGAGTTTCCCTCCCGCAGCGCTCGCACTCGTCCGCGTAGGCGGAAGCCGCGAACGATGGCTTCGTGCCGCGTCAGTGACTTTCCCACTCCATGCCTCCCTCCTCATAGACACAGCAACCTACAGTCAGCATACAAGACCCCTACACCATTGTTTGGGGACCCAATAACACACTTTGCTAACAGTTTTACCGACTGGGCAAATTCCCAACTTGTGTCCCGCGCGGATGACGTCATTTCCTCGACGCCCCCCGGTAACGCAAACCCGTCCTCCGTTGACATCATCAATGAGGAAGTTTTTTTTGAAGATTCTCTTTCTCATCCATTTTCTAATGACAATAACATTAATAATAAAATACAGAATAACCAGGACATTTTTGCTTTTTATTATTCTGGTAAATCCCATCCATCTGTTTTTTCAACTCCACCTGTAAAACCTCATTCTCCGCCCAAGTCCAAGGTTTTTTCTCCCTTTTCAAAGGGACACTCTGGACAATATAGAGGGGAGGAGTCTGCCCGCCTCCAAACCTCCCACCACCCTCCCTTATGGTCAGTCCCTGACCACAGGGAACGGGTCTGGGATTCCCGTCTGGAGGAGGGGGGGCTATGGCCTATAGCTGTGTTGCGGAGGCAGCACCGACGCTACCTGTTCTTCAAACTGTCAAACCGCAACCTCCTTTGAGGCCACCCTTACCTGTTTTTCGGCCCGTTAAACCGCTAGCTCCTCCTAGGCCGCCGCCACCTGTATTCCGCTTAGCTCTTCCTCGTAGACCTCCTCCACCTGTGTTTCCCCCGGCCAAGTCTCAACGGCCTTGTAGACCTCCTCCACCTGTTTTTCCCCCGGCCAAGTCTCAACGGCCTTGTAGACCTCCTCCACCTGTGTTTCCCCCGGTAAAATCACAACGACCAAGTAGACCTCCTCCACCGGTGTTCAGACTTGCGAGGTCATTACATCCAGCACGTCCTCCACCACCGATGTTCGGCACTGTTCCTAACCTGGTTCCCACACCAGCTTCGGTCTCTCGCCTGGTTCACACACCAGCACCGAATCCTAGTCTGGTTCTCACGCCAGCAATTGACTCTTTCCTGGTCCTCGCACCAGCACCTGTTCCTAAGCTGGAACCCACTCCAGCACCAGCTCTTAAGTTGGAACCCACTCCAACACCTGCGTCGACGACTTCGGTTTCCACGCCGACTACTACGCCTTCTTCCACGACGCCGACTACTACGCCTTCTTCCACGACGGCGACGACTACGCCGACCTCTACGACGCCGACGACAACGCCTGCTCCTCGGCTGAAGCCAGCGCCTGCTCCTCGGCTGAAGCCAGCGCCTGCTCCTCGGCTGAAGCCAGCGCCTGCTCCTCGGCTGAAGCCAGCGCCTGCTCCTCGGCTGAAGCCAGCGCCTGCTCCTCGGCTGAAGCCAGCGCCTGCTCCTCGGCTGAAGCCAGCGCCTGCTCCTCGGCTGAAGCCAGCGCCTCCTCCTCGGCTGAAGCCAGCGCCTGCTCCTCCGCCGGCCTCTGCACCTGATCCTCCGCCGGCCTCTGCACCTGCTTCGGCTGCAGCCCCCGCACCTTCGTCTGCTGCTGCCATGCCTCCTCCACAGGTGTGGCCTCTGCGAGGTCGTCCGCCTCGCCGGGCACCTCATCCTGCAAGGCGGCCACTGATGTGGCCTTTTCGAGGTCGGCCGCCAAAACTCTTTCGGCAGCGGCGTTCCATCCGCCGCCGCCACATTGCCTGGCCTCGGTGGATTCGGGGACACGCGACCTGGCGACCCTCCGCCATGGCCTCCCTCCGCCCTCCCTTCTTCTGTGGACTGTCTTGTTGTGGGGAGGGGGTTTAAGTTTTTTCTTTTTTTTGGACATCTGGAATCTGTCTTTTTTGGGGGGGAGATACTGTTGCGATCCGCTACTTGGATCACCACATATGTTTTATACTTCCAGTTGTTGTATCACTGTTCTACACTCTTACTTCCTGTTAAGTCAGTCACCATGGTTCCTCATTGTTCCCACCTGCTAATCACGGTTTCTGCACACCTGTCACTTTTTGATTACTCACCTATTTAAGCCCGTCCCTTTTCGTCATTTCTTTCTGGGACTCTAATTTGCCTTCGAGCAACATTCACGACTGTCTACTACCCGTATGTATTTTCTCGCTAGCTCTTACGCTAAGCCACTCGATATTCCAGCTTTCATGCTGAATGTTTTTTGTTTACTGTTTTGTGTGCTTCGTGCCAAGTATAGTTTTTGTATTTTCTATTCCTAGCTTTCATGCTAGCGCCCTTGGTTTATTTTTGTCTGTTAGCTCCAGTGTTTTTGTTCATAGTCTGTTTTTGGTAAGGTTAATAAATCATTTAAACTTACCGTTGCTGTGTTCATGCCGACGCATCCACGAAGGGACCAATTTGGCATCACTATGCCAACCAGTCGTAACAGTAACGGTACACACAAATTTCGGTTCGGTACATACCTCGGTTCATTTTCGGTACAGTTAGAAAACAACAAAATATACATTTTTTTGTTTATTTATTTACCAAATTTGCAAAATCCTGCACCAAAAATATTTTTCTTAGTGGAATATTTGATGTGAAGTAATCGGAACCTTGGATAGGTCAATAATTCATAATAACATTGATTTTGATTCAATATTTTGTTTTGAGCAATGACAATTTGAAAGACAAAAAAACAGCTTTGTTTTATTAGTCAACGTTGGAACATTTTCTAAATTACATTTAACATTTAACTTATTTTATTTCACCTTTGTTTATGTTTTTGTTTATTCTAATAGTATTTTTAGAATGTGCCTTGGGCCTTTAAAAAATTAGCTGTGCGCCGCAAATGGCCTCCGGGGCACACTTTTGACACCCCTCCTATAGATAACAAAAAATTAAAGCTGATAAAACTATGGGTAAAAAGCAGAGCCTGGCGAAGCATGCAAGTTTATCATAACTCTCTCGCTCTCTCTGTCTCTGCCCCTCCCTCATGAATGCTACTGTGTGCACAATTTGTTTTGTTTTGAACCCCTTCTTAACCCTTAACGTAAATTTAAAATACACCCAACCCTAACTTAAAAAGCCGGACATTTGAGGCATTTAAGAAACTCCACCCGGACAGCCCCGCAAAAGAGGACATATCCGGTGAAAAGAAGAGGTATGGTCAGTCTATCGTAGCCCAGTCGCTGCAAGCATGCCGTGTGTTGTGCCTCGTGTGCATTGTTTACACAAGATGCGGTACGCTACTTAATATGTCCGTGTGGAAACTCGTTCGGTACACCTCCGAACTGAACCGAAACCCCCGTACCGAAACGGTTCAATATAAATACACGTACCATTACACCCCTAGATCAGGCCCATGCTGTACAATGTGAGAACGAGGATGTGTCCTCAAGCATATTCATCAGCTTAGCAACCTTCAATTAAACAATAATTGATGGAATAGAATAGAAAAAAATGTACTTGAGTGCAATTAAAAACTTCAAAAGAATGATTTACTGTAAGTAAGTAAAGTGTATGTTGACAATTTTGACATACTGTTTTTCTTGATTCAGCAGACACTGGCGAAGATTTAGCGCACTTACAAACAAGTTGGACACAGCGGCCACTGATTACCGCCTGATTTAATTTTCTCTACCTCGTTAACTCCCTCGCACAATTTCCACCTTCATCTGCCCAGCGGCTAGGGAGTGAACTAACATCAATATTTCGCACACACATTCATTTAACAGCTCTCCCTATCTGTGGCGGTTCAATGGAGGAGCAGCTAAGAGGATAAGGAGACTACTGGAGAGTCGCAAATGAAGACAAGTCCACAAATGGCTCGCCGTCCTTTGCCCACAGACTCCCAGCATGCTTTTACCACCTGTGGCTGTACATGCAAATCCCGCAAACACACAAAAATTAAACATTGACCTTGTGTGCTCCGCTCCACTATGTCGACACACATTAATTAGCCTCCTGATTGAAATGAAGCATCTTCCAATCCTGACAGTTGCAGAGCCAGTAGCGTATTCTAAGCACTTTGTCTGACAAGAGACAACCCCACGCTGTGTATTACCAAAGACTCAGCAGATTCATTTGACTCAGCCGCACGTCTCGTCATTCAGGCTGAAGATGAAGGGCCTGAAATGAAAAAGCTTTGCGTGGATCTTTACTCTTGTCACAATTTTTTCCGTTTTCCCCCACTTTTTCAATCATTCCTGAATCCTCGCCAATTGTGACTATTCAAGTCATCAAGCGTGATATGACATCTGAATAAGGCATTGCATTTTTTTTTTGCAGTTCCGCCAGGCAAGTTGTCAGGATGTCACCTGCCGAGAGCAGCTGGCGGATAAATATTACTTCGACATCTTGGATAAACAGAACGGTGGAAAATGATGTGTTGTTTTGTCTTATATTCACAATGAAGTCAAGACTTATAGACAGAAGCAGAAGACATAATACTGATGCATATTGGTTTGATTGGATTGAGGTCAAGGCTTTTAAGCGTCTATTATTGTTTTTATTATTTTAATGGAAGTTCTAAATAAATTCTAAATAAACTTAACCACAACGCCCTTGAATCTGTGTTGGCAGAAATCCAATTTACAAACGCTAAGCCGGTACTGATAGGGACTGTATACAGACCCCCTAATCAGAGTGATTTCTATGGTGCTCTTGAAGAGTGCCTAGCTGGTGTAGACAATGTGGAGAAAATTAGAACTGGAGATCTGAACACAGATATTCTACGCAGAGATGCACCTGTCTTCAAATCGTACAGCAACTTCTGTAATCTGCACGCTCTCTCCCAGCTAATAACACTCCCCAAACGGGTGTGTGATTCCACCCAATCAACCATAGATCTCATCCTCACATCAGACCGGCATAACATAAAAAATAGTGAGGTCATGATCTGTGGTCTTAGCGACCACTATATAACCTTCTGCACGCACAAAATAAGTAAACCCAAAGCCAATGGCCACATGACAGCTCAAACCAGATCCCTTAAAACATACTCCAGTGTTAATTTCAACCTTAAATTAGGTGAGTGGGACTGGTCCCCTGTGCTCACGAGCAACCTGGTTGAAAATGCTTGGGATCGCTTCACAACAGCGTTCCTAGCGATACTAAATGATACGGCTCCCGTGAGAACAGTCAGGATCAAAGCCCGCTCTGAACCATGGATCAATCCGGACCTATTAGCTGCCATAAAAGACAGAGACAGAAAATACTGCGAATATCAAAAGTGTAAAACCGAAGTAAATAAACAACCCAATAATAATAACCTCATATCACTTCTTTCAACGCTCAAAAAGCAATGCAATAAATTAAGAAATAAGACAAACAACTTGACTAAATCCTTAAAAAAATAGAGGAAAACACAAATAAGCTACGTGAGCTCTGGAAAATTCTCAACAACCAGCTTCCTGGATGCAGCCAGAAACTTAAAACCAGACTCACCAAAATCAACATCAAGGAGGGTGACTCCCTCATTACAGACAAAATGGAGGTAGCAAGCAGACTTAACACCTTTTTCACCAGCATAGCCACAACTCTCGTTAACAAGCTGTCCCATCACTCTGGTCGATGTGGTGTAGAACACATTAAAGCCTTCTACAGAAAGCTAGGAGTAATCAATAAAAATTTCAAATTAGAAATGGTCTCAGCTAACGAGGTGCTTAATAAATTGAGCGCGCTCCACCCAAACAAGACCACCGGCCTTGACAATATCCCCTCCAGATTCCTCATGGACTCTGCCACCACCATCGCCCCAATCATCACACATATAATAAACCTCTCAATAAAACAAGGTCAAGTACCCAAGGATTACAAGATAGCAAGAGTAACCCCCCTTTATAAAAAAAAGAAGCAAATTAGAACCTGATAACTACCGACCTGTTTCTATTCTCAGTTCCATTTCGAAAGTAATGGAAAAAATAGTTTATGAACAGGTTGGTAGATACCTTGCTACTAATAAACTAATGTACAAATTCCAGTCCGGCTTCAGAACTAACCACTCCACTGACACATGCATTCTCTATCTGACTGACCACATCAAACATGAGGTGGACGCGGACAAATACTACGGCATGGTCATGCTGGACATTCAGAAGGCCTTTGACACCGTTAACAACGCTATACTGTTGGATAAGCTCAGGGCAATCGGATTCGATAAAACCTCATCGAGCTGGATGCAATCTTACTTGGAGGGGAGGAAACAGGTGGTAGAGGTGAACGGCACCGTGTCCCGTCCACTCTCCGTAAGCTGTGGAGTCCCCCAAGGCAGTATACTAGGACCTTTACTGTTCCTAATATACGTAAATGACATGCCATCAGCATGCCACTGTGAATTGTTCTTGTTTGCGGTATCGGCAAGAAGGTGGAACAAATCCTCAGTGCTGAACTCCTTAATATTTGCACCTGGCTCACTGACAACAAGCTATCCATACACTTAGGTAAAACGGAGTCCATCCTATTTGGGTCCCATATCAACCTTAAGAAAGTCAGTGACTTCACTACAAAAGTGGGTGACATTGTTATCACCAGGAAAGATGAGATCACCTACTTAGGTTCCATTCTAAAGGCTAATCTTTCCTGTGATAAAATGGCAACCAAGGTAATCAAAAATGTCAACCAAAGAACGAGATTCCTCTACAGAATCTCCTCTTTGGTCAACAAAAGCACCTTGAAAATTCTAGCGGGAACTCTCATTCAACCCTTTTTCGATCACGCTTGCACCTCCTGGTACCTCCTGGAAGACGTATTTAGTGACAGTGGTTTTCCGGAGTGTCCCTGAGCCCATGTGGTGATATCCTTTAGAGATTGATGTCGGTTTTTGATACAGTGCCGTCTGACGCATCGAAGGTCACGGTCATTCAATGTTGGTTTCCGGCCATGCCGCTTACGTGGAATCTGGAGTGATTTCTCCAGATTCTCTGAACCTTTTGATGATATTATGGACCGCAGATGTTGAAATCTCTAAATTTCTTGCAATTGCACTTTGAGAAACGTTGTTCTTAAACTGTTTGACTATTTGCTCACGCAGTTGTGGACAAAGGGGTGTACCTCACCCCATCCTTTATTGTGAAAGACTGAGCATTTTTTTGGAAGCTGCTTTTATACCCACCTGTTCCCAATTAGCCTGCACACCTGTGGGATGTTCCAAATAAGTGTTTGATGAGCATTCCTCAACTCTTTCAGTATTTATTGCCTCCTTTCCCAACTTCTTTGTCACCTGTTGCTTGCATAACATTTTAAAGTTAATGATTATTTGCAAAAAAATAAAAAGTTTATCAGTTTGAACATCAAATATGTTGTCTTTGTAGCATATTCAACTGAATATGGGTTGAAAATGATTTGCAAATCATTGTATTCTGTTTATATTTACATCTAACACAATTTCCCAACTCATAGAAACAGGGTTTGTACAGCTTCACCTTTTTATTTTAAAAGATCTTCAGCCCTACAGAGTTGCGGGGAATGAAGCCTTTTAGCTTTATGAGGCAAATGGTTGCGTACATTTTATACATATCAAAACTGTTGAACTTTATATACTTCTGCACTTTATATTATGCTGCTAAAATACAGTTACTTGACAACATTGCACACTGATTTGTAACTTACACTTACTGTATGTATTGCACTTGTATTTCAAATATTTTTTTTAATTTTGTAATCTTAATCCTGTTTTGTACATTTAATCTTGTTGTGTAATTTTAATTGTGGATGTTAAATGTGCTTTACAAGGACTACAGATGAAAATGAGCATGGGGCTAAATTTGGTGCAGCCATCTTTTTTTATCTTAAAGGCCTACTGAAATGAGATTTTCTTATTTAAACGGGGATAGCAGGTCCATTCTATGTGTCATACTTGATCATTTCGCAAAATTGCCATATTTTTGCTGAAAGGATTTAGTAGAGAACATCCACGATAAGGTTCGCAACTTTTGGTGCTGATAAAAAAGCCTGGCCTTTACCAGAAGTCGCAGACGATGACGTCACAAGGGTGAGGGCTCCTCACATATTCACATTGTTTTTAATGGGAGCCTCCAGCAGCAAGAGCTATTTGGACTGAGAAAACGACAATTTCCCCCATTAATTTGAGCGAGGATGAAAGATTCGTGGATGATGATATTGATAGCGAAGGACTACAAAAAAATAAAAATAAAAATAAAGTTTAAGAAAAAAAAAAGGCGATTGCTTTGGGACGGATTCAGATGTTTTTAGACACATTTACTAGGATAATTCTGGGAAATCCCTTATCTTTCTATTGTGTTGCTAGTGTTTTAGTGAGATTAAATAGTACCTGATAGTCGGAGGGGTGTGTCCAAGGGTGTCTTGGGGCCAGTGTCTGAGGGAAGTCACGGCAGATACAAGGACAGCGCAAACTCCACAGATCTCCGGTAAGAGGCGACTTTTTAACACAATTTTCACACCGAAACTTGCCGGTTGACAAGTGGTCGGGATCCATGTTACTTGACCGCGCTCTGATCCATAGTAAAGCTTCACCTCCGGGGATTTTAAACAAGGAATGACTGTGTGTTTGTGTAGCTAAAGGCTAAAGCTTCCCAACTCCATCTTTCTACTTTGACTTCTCCATTATAATTGAACAAATTGCAAAAGATTCAGCAACACACA